>NC_067113.1:12459183-12761371 GCF_021347895.1 Acanthochromis polyacanthus | reverse complement strand
TGCTGAGCTACAGCGCCCTCCATAATTATTGGCACCCCTGGTTAAGATGTGTTCTTTAGCTCCTAATAAATTCTTTTTTTTTCTAAATAATATAAGAACACAACGAAAAAAAAAGAGAAAAATCCAACCTTTAGTTCAAGTGCATTTATTCAGTAGGGAAAAAAATCACATATTAAGAAATAATTCTTTTACATCTAATCATGAGTCCCCCTGATTTAAATACCTTGTACAACCCCTTTTTGCCAACAAAACAGCACCTAATCTTCTCCTATAATACATTTTTCAACAATTTTCAGTGTGAGAGTTTGCTTCTGCAAAAAAAAAAAAAAAGAATTTATTTTAAGTCTTCCAACACATCTTAACCAGGGGTGCAAGTAATTATGGAGGGAGCTGTATATGGATGCTTCAGATCAAAACATTTCCAACACAGTGAAAGATGCCAAGCTGCAACTTTAGCTATAAACACAATTATAAATCTGGGGCTCCATCTGTTTTGCTTATCTAAGTTTTTACACCATTAAATGTATGATTACTTCTGCTCTGAATATGTTTTTCTTTAAAAAAAACTATCAGTGAAGTAAGTTTAAAAAGCTTTTTGCTGCTTTTTCAGTTGCATGTCAGCTGTTTAATCTCTTTTTGTTTTAATCAAGAGTGATTACAAGAGTGATTAATAAGCACTCTATCTGCAGCCGTGCCCTGTAAATGTAAAGAAGTCTCTTGTGTTGATGGATGGAGGAGAATTAGTTCAGCGACGTGGCTACACAACAGCAGCTTCTATTTTATGAGCATGACGCCAACACCAGCAAAACTACCAGCCTCAAACATTACACTTTTACAGCTCCTCTCAGAGGGCTTTCTGGGGTCCTTCGTGGCATGAACCTGCCATCTCTGCAGGCTAGCTCTATTAGCAACTGACCTTTCATTATTGTCTGTACATCATCAGTGAGCCCCAGGGCACAGGGAAGAGCTTCTGCACCAAACTCCAATATTTTTTATTGATTCGTGTTCTTATGAAGCTTGCATCAAAACAGCACAGGCGTCTGGAGGAACCAGACAGTGAAATGTAGCAGCAATAATGATTGGTAGCACAACTAAGGCAAAGACAGTTTGGGAAAAAGTCTGTGTCTTGTCAATTTTGGTTACAAGTTAACACTGAATGTGGGATTTCAGATGTACATTTTCAGATCAGGGAAGCAAATTTTCCTGCAGGTTTTGGCCAAGTCAGTCTAACCCGATTTTTGACTAAAAAAGCAACAATCAAAGTTGCAGTTAATAATAATCTCATGTGGAAAGGACAGATTGTTCCATTATTGTCACAGATCAGAAGGTCAGGAAAAGTACACCCTCGTATAAATTGATCTCTAGCATTGCAAAGCGCTTTTAACCATCCATCAGCCTGATGCAGTAGTCGGCATCATACTTTCTGGCGCACTTTGATGTATGCTCTTTGATGCAGCTGCGAAGTAGTGACGGATTCTTTATGAAGATCCTTTATGATGTGTGAAATTATTCATTTAGGGGTGCGTGGCCCTGAGTATGAACACCTCTACTTGAGTGCCACCAAACACTCAAGTGTTTTAATACACTTAAAGTGCTATATTTATTGCAGTAAATGATAGCCTTAGTTTCAATCAGAGGCGTAAACGACACTAATAACATGGTGTTTCTTTGACAGATCACTGAGTGAGGGAATCCTACATTCTCATATAATTACGCAGTGTTAACCGCCCGTACGAGCTCCGATTATTATTCTGGAAATCCAACAGCGACAAGAGAAATGAGCAAGCGACTAATAGAATCACTGCATTTTCCCTACATTGTTGACAACACTCTCTCAGTAAAAGGAAAAGTGCAGTCGAAAAAAATAAAAGCCACTTTGATCTTGCCTTGGTAACGACACGGCAGAAGCCTGAATATCCCCTGTGAGCTCTCACACATGCACAGAGATTCTCTTCACCATTAGCATGATAGCATCAAGTGCTGTCTGAAAAAGGAGCTTTCTGTTCAAGCAGCATGCCAAATTAGCATCTGTTTTTATCTGATTGTCAGGTGAAGCAGTGGAGGAGGCAGCTGTGAAGAACCACTTTTCAGTGAACCATGCTGCCTGGACGACAATGTACCGATACGACCTTCGGTAGGCCATAAAGATTTTCACCTTAACTGGATCTCAGGTCAAGGAGTGTGACACATTCCGCTTGCTTACAGGCTATTTAGGCTACATACATGCTGCAGCTCTGTGTCCCAATTCTAATATTTTTTTCCCCTTCATGTGGCCCAGTTTTGGTGTTTTCTGATCAGTGTGTGAACAGGAAAAAGCTGCATGGAGTCACAGTTTTCCAATTTCCATCTGGACCACATGGAAGTGTGTTGCACAATCAGATCAGAATATTGCAACCTCCAATAGCTTGAATACGAATACACAAACAAATGTCATGACTACACGCTGGGAGAGGAGATCTGCAAATTAAACTAGAAGATATACTGTGAGTGAACTGTGTGAGAAAGGGAATTATATATATATTTGTATTAACATTTCCTTAATTTAAAAAAGGATGTCTTTTTGTTTAAAATATGCATCATTATGGTTGGGGTGGAGGAAGTGTTGCAGTAGCTTCCTGCTTGTTCCTGACGCTAAACAGCTCCTGTGGGGTGGCAGAAACATCCCACCTCATTAGTGCAGCATGCTAGTTAATAGTTTACTGAAGATATGCAAGTAGTGACATATATTTCCATCCATCCATTCTCTATACACCGCTTTATCCCATATTTAGTGAATCAAAAGCCTGCAATCTGATGCAAAAATGGAGATTATTTCAGTGTCCCGAGCAGGTTCTGTCAGCAGGACTTCAACCTCCATCCATCCGTTATGTATGCAGAAAGTTACAGGGGAGGAGGAGGAGGAGGAGGCTGGAGTCTATCCCGGATGACTTTAGAATGAAGACAGGAGACACCCTGGACAGGTCACCAGTCTATCACAGCATTACACAGAGACAAACAAGCACACTCACATTCACACCTATGGACAATATTAGAGTTACCAATTAACCTCATTATGTTTTTAAACTGTGGGAAGAAGCTGGAGTACCCAGCGAAAAAATCCTGGGAAGGCAAAGGACGCAAACCAGAGATCTTCTACCTGCAAGACGAAAGAGTTAAACACCAAGCCACCGTGCAGCCCTCAGTAAAATCTAATCCAAAAAATCCATTTGAGATTTGAATTTTGAAGAAGAAACTAGAAGAAAATAAAATTTTAAAAACACCACAAACAGATGCAGCACCAGTTAGTCAGAGGACTTTTCACTGGCAGCTGATTGCCAACTATTCAATTCAATTCAATTCAATTCAATTCAATTCAATTCAATTCAATTCAATTCAATTCAATTTTATTTATATAGCGCCAATTACAGTCCAATTGTCTCAAGACGCTTTACAGAACCCAAATGCCTGACCCCCAGAGCAAGTCCAAAGGCGACAGTGGCAAGGAAAACACCCTTTTAACAGGAAAAAAAACCTTAAGCAGAACCCGACTCTTTATGTGGGGGGACCCATCTGCCTGCTGGCCGGGTGGGTTGAGAAGTACAGAAGAGGTAGAGAGGAACAGAGGTAGAGAACGAGAGGTAGAGAAGGGTAGAGAGGGGTATTGGGGGGAGGGGAATAGGGAACATAAAACGCACAATTTGATACATGCATGATAAGACAGATGATACATACAAAGTAGAAGCTAACATTGAAACTGATTCATAGTTTACTGTTATGATGTACAGCTCTGACAGTACATTATCTACCAGTTCAGCTACTTGAGTTTCTTCAAGCACTATAGGAACTTACCCAAAAATATTCAATCTGCACACATGGTTAATGTATGTACAGATAAGTGTAAATAATTAGTTTTCAACAAAATAACTTTTAAATGCAAATGTAACCTTCATAATTACAACTATCTTCCTACTCCAAACTTTGAATTAGAGAATAAGTAACGTCCTTGTAACGAGTGAATAAACACTGATATCAATGAAGCTATTCTAAAAATTCATAGCTGCAACTCCACCAAATTTGATGGATCAGAAGGGGCAAAGCACAACAATGCAACATTCAATCTGCCATGCTTGGCAACCTTCTAGAGATGACAGCACATCGCCTGGACTTGGAACAGGGATGTCCAGGGTGGAAAAGGTTAATCAAAATAGTAAAGTGCTTTACAGAAATGGACTGAATTTTTGTCTTAATTATAGAGACAGCTGAAGAGAGACAGGAAAGGACATGAGGCAGAGGGCTCAGGCTGGAATCCAACCCTACTGTGGTTTGGGCTCAGCCTTGTTTGCTACCATTTCATGAAATCATCTGTAGATTTTTGTTGAAGCCATTTTGCCATGATGTATTTTTACTGTACTCTATCTGAATAGAAACGACAAAATTTGAAAACAAACAAAAAAAAACTTCTCCAATGTCGCAAAAAAAAGCCTTCACTCTCACTTGAGGATGTTTTCACTTTTTCAACATAAAAATTTAAAAAAATCCTATTGTTAGGAATAGAACTGTTAGGCCTGCTGAAGCAGGCTCGAGATAGGGCCCCTCCTTCCCTGTGTTTTTCTTTTCTTTCAGGTGCACTGGGTGCTGTGGCAGAAGGTGAGGCCAATCTCTGAGGGCAATCAGCTGAAGCAGGAGCAGGTCCACCAGTGCCACTCAACTCACCTTGCCTCACAATATAACCAGGCTTCAGTCACCTCTCAGATGCCAGATTGTAAACTTCCATTGTCAGTTTTCTGCACATGGTTTGTTCAGCTTTTTTCTCTCTATGGAACCTCTAACTCTTTTTTGCTTTTTCTCAGTCGCCCTTCCACCTGCTCTGGCTCACTTTCGTCTGGATATCTGGTTTTGTCTACAGCCCAAACCCATTTCTCCCTCTGGACACATCGCCTGATTTATCTCCGTCATCTTCAAGGCTTCCAACCCCGTCAGCCTTCCCCTGCCGTCGCAGCCCCCTCCTCAGCTCGTTGGACCCCCAGCCCCCCAGTTTCCCTATACTCTGGTCACAGTAAGCCATGCCTCAGTCAGAGTGGTTAATTGTTTATAGAAGCCCAGTTCAAGAGAAGTTGTAGAATTACAGTTTCATAGTTTTGAGATTTGTCCTACAGTTGTCGTCACCCCACGACTTCCTTAGTTTAGCCTGGAGCATTCTTGTGCTCCTTTTGCCTTGTTTTTTTTGAGACCCTCCTATTATAGTGTCCTTGAGTATTTTCCTCACTTTGTGCGGTTATTCTTTTAAGCTGTTCTTTGACCTTAGTTATAGTTATCTCCACAGTTATAGTTCCTTGTATAATTCTAGTTATAGCAATTTGCTCGACCTTAGTTTTAGTATTGTTTATGCACTCTGCATTCCTTCCCAGGTTTTACCTGCTGAGGGTTTGTTTAGAGTGTTTTTATTTTTTGCCCAGCCACTAGGGACACCATAGTTTCCTACAGCCCATTGAGTTCCGTGCCCAGTTCCTGGGATTTCCCAATAACTGGGAATTGTAGTTCTGTATCCTAGCCTGTTGTGAATAAATCATTGTCACCTGTCTCTTTAGCTCTTTTCCTGAGCTCACTCTACAAAAAAACCTAACAAGAACTTGTTCAAAAAAAGGTTTCTCTGAAGTAAAACAACATTCTCTCAAATTACTGTTTTTGTTCAATATCAGTACTTTCCTGAAGACCTCTCTCCATTCTTCTCATAGGTTTTCTGGTTGTTTCTTCTTCTAGGTTTCTTAGTGGTTGGCAAACAAGTGGTTTATTATAGCTATGTGTGATGTAGTGCCACCTTCTGGTGACAATATATGGCCTACTTTATTTGTGCCAAAACAATTTAAGAAACCAAGTTTACATTGCATTTGTCTTTCAAAATGTTTTGTGTGTTGGTTTCAAATTTGCTACACGTTTATATGGAATCACAGCTTCAAAATGGTAGGATTTGGCATAGCTCCAGCTCAAAATATTTTCAGCAGTTGGTTATCGGTGTGTAAGAGACCGCAGTCAGTATGTCTGCAGATGTCCTAAGAATTTAGGCCCACCTAAATACTAACATCTTCATGCTAACATACAATGTCGATGTTAGCAGGTGTAACAAGTAGAGCCAAAGCTGGTGGGACTACCATAGTTTTGTGGGGATTTATTTAAAATTCAGATATTTTTCCTCAAATTCAAACTGTTTAGTTAAGGCATCTAGATGGTGCAGGTAACTGCAAGGGAAAATGTCATGGCAGTACATACAGCTGTTAACACATTTCACAAAACGTCAACCTCATCGTGGTGCTAGAGGAAAAGTCAAAGGAAAGTCATTAGGGTTTATCCTCTATGGACAATGGATGTTTGTAACGAATTACATGGTGACTTTTATGAAACAAAGTGATGGGCCAATCAACCAACCAGCACTTGCGTGGTTACAAGTGTGATACATAATAGGGCATTGATCCAGTGTGGGCATGAGTGTACAGTTGGCCAAGTGCTATGTTTGTACCGTAGACTGCAAATAAAAGATGGACGTCGCTTGGAGGTTTGAAAAGTGAAGTCAATGTGGGATTAAATAAGTCTGTATTCTTGCTAACAGCCAGCAGGGTGTGACTCCTCTGGTTGCAAAAAAAAGAAGTCTGATTATAAAGAAGCATGTCAGAAAATCAACTTTCTTCTTATTTGATCTGTTACCTCAGCAAACATTTCACTAATGAGTTTATGGTCTCAGTTGCTAGCTTCAAGTCTTTTTCAATACAACATGGTGTAAGATTAAAGTGGATGATAAAAGATGGGGCTACCTGTTGACAAGTTGCTGCTCTACTAGCAGGCTTTTTGAGTTCTCAGTCAGATCCACCCTCTGCTCATTATGTCTGGTTTCAAAGTAGGAAATGCCAAAATCAAGGCTTTACAAAAGTTTTCTACAAACAAGTGGTTGGCATCACATTGGCTTTGTCCATCTTTTATTTACAGTCAGTGGCTTTATTGTGCATGGTACATGCTGTAATAGTGTTGTGTGGATCAGTCTGAGCCACTTTGTTTCCCATTTACAGGCAACAGACCATGAAGAAATGTTAACTGAATTTCACAAATTAGCATTTGACAAATTGTACTGGATTCGAATCATTAACTTTACCTTTAAAACATTACAACCAAATGTTTACATATGACATGATATAAATAGCTACAAAGCTGGACAATGTCATGACTGTGGATACCTATATGATATACATGAGGTAATATACAATAAGTAATATTATAAACAAAAAGATGATTGTTCAGTCTGCAAAAATGTGAACTGCAGGAACTCCAGTTTTAGGGGTATAATTAAGATTTATTTCCTTTTGAAAATATACCCATAAATTTGTCATATGAAAACAATTATACAACCTTGAACATTTTATCACAACAGAATCACACAAGTTAACACCCACGTCCCTGCATTACAAAGAATTGCCCTTAATTAAGTTACTGTATTTTTTCTAAACATTTAAAACATTTTCAACATAAAAGAAAAAAACCCCTAAACAATACAAGATTTCACGACAACTTTCAAATTACCATCAATTAAATACCCAGAGAACCCCTTGGTAACCCCAGGAAAGAATCCGGACTCGCTCACTTCAAGTGGTGCGATCAAAGAAAAATGGGAGAGAAGAGGGAATTCAACCCATAAATCTGTGAAGCTGAACTTTGTCTCGTCACAAAGAGGGTACTGGCCAGTAAATCTTTGCCATTGTGTCTGGTCACTGACTCTTTTATTTCATATCAAGGGATTTGTCTGGCAGGAAAATCTGCCCATGATTTATTATGTTATAAAATGGGTTTAACATGCCATTTCTATAGCTGGAAGCTTTTCCCGAGCAATAACACAATTGTCCATTGCTGTTTCTCAAAAAACGTCTTGTTTTGCTGGAGAGTGAGCTCTCTGGTAAAGACAAAGCTCTGACCTCACACTGTAACTACATCTCCTTGAGTTTAGAAAAATCCGCATCTAATTTTGAAGTCATTCCAAGGGGCACATTGACTTGTTTCAAAAATTCAGCAGCATTTCTTTTAAATATGTGATTTTGCATACAAACATAGATAATCCTCTGTGTTACTCAACAGTGACCGTACTGTTGTTACAATGATAGAACAAGAACAAAGGCCTGGAACAATGCTTTGGACCCTATCATTCACTTTAATTGTTCTGTCCAACAAGAAAGGCAATGCGTGCACATGCACAAAGAAACACACAAATGCAACATGCGCACACTGATGCACGCACACATACACGCACACGTGCACACATGAGCACAACACACACCTTTCATACTGCAGCTAAGATGGGTAATAGACAATTTAGTCCTGACATGTCGCAACGATGATAGCTCTACTGCCACGCAAAGATGTCCCCTGTCTCTCCCAGCAGCTCCCTCCTTCACCTCGATGTCACGGTGAGTCGACAACATCATTACTCATCACATCACCACTGAATCACATGCCTAGTGCAACACTATATCACTCCCATATTGATATGTTGGTTATAGAAGTATATTCAGTGTACTGTATGAGAACATTATTTCATATAAACACGTCCACGGTTTCATAGATCACTTTTATATTCACATGTCCACTTTATCACTAGATCACCGCCATATCGACACCCACTATAATAGTACATCACTTTCGTTTGTCACAAATCCACTGTGTCATAGAAAAAGCTTTTTTTTTTTCAGCTGATATGTGTGCACTGTGTTGTTGACATTGCTATCGTGTCTGTCAGTCTGCATTATTTTCAAATCATTTTCATGTTGACCCGCCTTGGGCCACTTGTTTCAGACACCTCTGCTGAAGCCCCATTGGACTTACGAGGGACGTACTCAATATCAAAGTTGCTCTTATGGCGTCCTTTCCCTCGGCTCCAGGCAAATAGAAGCAGGAAGCAGAAGACAACCACACCTAGGAAGGACAGGCAGCCCATGGCTGTAGATATAATGATAGTTTTAATATCAATAGGAACTGTCATGTTGTACAATACTGTCCCATTCCCCCATGTGCTGTTGGAGTCTGTCAGATAATTTGAGCTCCTGTTGCTATAGTGAGATCTGTCCCCAATGCCCAGACTCTTCACAGCTAAAGAGGCCGATAGGCTAGCGTTGCCAGCAGGGTTACTGGCAATACACAAGTACACCCCGCTGTCATGCAGCTCCGCTGCCTTGATCTCCAGGGTACCATCTGGTTGGACCTCCACCCTACCGCTGCTCTTAGCTGTGATGTAACGTCTGTGAGGTGTAATCCAGACCACAGAGGGTCGAGGTGCTCCCTCTGCCATGCAGCTCAGGCGGGCAGGCTGACCCTCATCAGCCATCAGCAGCTGTGTCGTGTTAGGTCCAATCCGTGGTTTAGTGCAGGTCATGTACCTGGAGACTAGCGGTTCCTTCAGGTCACGGAGAGTTTTCCCCAGGAGGTGCTCAGGTGCGCTGCACTCTGGCTGAATGTCCAGAATCTGCAGAGATGGAGGCTTGTGGCTGTTTAGCAGCCAAAGCAATCTGCAGTCGCACACTAATGGGTTTCCACCCAGACACAGCCTCAGCAGGTTGTCTGGTGAGGCAAACACTCCCCTCTCCAGAGAGTCCAGGCGGTTCTGTGACACATCCAGTAGCTGTAAAGATTTGAGGCCCATAAAAGCAAAAGGCTCTATTGAAACCAGCTGAGCCCCTTGAAGGCGGAGCTCCAGTAGGTGTGGGTGTTGACCTAGCTCTCCCTGGTGGATGTGCTGGATGCGGCAGTAGGACAGGTTGAGGTGTGTGAGGTAGGGCAGGTTGCGCAGTGCTGTGCCAGGGAAGGCAGATAGGTTAGTGTTGGTTATGAACAGCGTTGTGAGGTTGAGGCCGTGCAGTGAGAGGGGAGGCAGTGTGTCCAGCCAGGGCCAGAAATCAATCTCCAGATGGCGCAGACGAGATAGCCTCTTAAAAGAGAAAGGCTTAAGAAAACTAATGCTCAGGTAGCGCATGCGCAGATCCATCAGACTGTGAAGATGAGCCAGAGCGTCAGTAGGGACCACAGTCAGATTGGAACGTTCCAGAGTCAGACTTTGAAGGCCAAGTAATCCTGTAAAGGCCCGCTGAGAGATGAAAACTAGTTCATTATCACCCACCTCCAGGGATGTCAACCTGCGCAGATCTTGGAAGGCATGGTCCAGAAGAACCACCAGGCGGTTGTGGCTGAGATCAAGGCGGGTGAGGTTGGTCAGGCCTGACAGCACACCAGCAGGAACCAGCTGAAGCAGATTACTGCGGAAGTTAAGAGAGCGGAGAGCAAGCTGAGAGCGAAATGAACCAGGCTCCACCACACTGATGAGGTTGTCGCTTAGATCCAGGTCCTCAAGCTGCTGGAAAGAAGAAAAGTTGTCCGGTGTGATGATGCGTAGCTTGTTCTTACTGAGGTCCAGGACACGCGTCTCTATGGGGATACCTTCGGGGATGCTGGGCAGCCGCTTGCGGTGGCAACTAACCGACTTGCTTTGGGCAGAACACTCACATCGGGCGGGGCAGCTCAGAGCAGAGCTGGCCAGGAGAAGCAGCAAGGCCCCGCCCAGGAAGAGGTGGCAGTGGTGCGGGGCTGGATGTCGCATGTCTCTTTTACCCACGTTGCCCTCTGTCATGGCACAGCTTCTCGTCCATACAGAGCACCATCACGGACAAGTCCTGCAAGACACAAAACATGAACAAGAAACGTGTTAGAACACTCTTCACTTAACTCCAGCTGTCTGCACCTGCTCCCTCCTCCCACCTTCTTACATTATCAACCTTTTACACTTTAAACTACTGAGCCTTTTTTTCCTTTAATAAAATGTCCTTTTTCCTGGCAAGGTGGATATGACGGAATTAATTTCACAGCAGGGCGAGACACAGCAAGAAATATCGAAATATCAGCTGCAGAAAAATGTTCATCACTGTGTTAGCACAAAAGGTTGCAGGCTAACCGGAGATGTTTTATGAGGATGAAGATGTTTCAGCCCTATGGCGAGGAATGACCCTCGTTAGAGTGCAGTGAGGCTAAACGCCTGTGTGGATTTGTTGGTGCTGCATGTGTGCTAGTGTTAGTTTTGCTTCATATGTAGATAATGGTGTGTGTGTGTGTGTGTGTCGAAGGGGGTAGGGAATGGAATATGTGGCAAGTATTCAAACTAAAACAAAAGTAAATAGGAAATGAAATGACAGCTTGTGTTTGCTTTTATAATTGAACCCACAGAGTTTATAGCTGCGGCTGCCAGCACACATAACCCCACCAGGATGAATAGAAACAAATATATATGACTTCTTCATAAGTCATCAACACAATGAGTCATCTCACTGGCTTTTTACTGAGTTTCTATATTCATCACCATGTATTCTTCTGTTATTTTTGTTCTGTTTTGTGTGCCTGCATTTAATGAGGATCATAGAAAATGAAGATTGTCCCTCATCGTGTTCTCTGAGGTTTAACATGAAACATCACAAACATGTTGTGTTCAAACATTTTTTGTTTCTTTTTACAAACACCCCATTTGCATCGCTGCTTTATTGTTCTTCTGGTTTCTGTTCTCTGCTTCTTACAGATTCTTCCTTCTTTATGTCCTACATATGTGTAATATTTTTATCCCAGCAGTGTCTCATGCTAACTCCATGTGATTTTGTTTGCACGTTACTTTGCAGCAGCTCTTTATGCAGATCTCTACGGCAAACATATTCACACCTCATGGTAATATTGGTTGTAATATTAAATGTATTGCCATGGCAGCATTTTCTGATGTGCATGACAGTATACCTGAGCTATGTACATATATATATAACATAAGGTAATTAGTCAATAAAACATGTAGTGATTATGTGACTCATTTTCGCATTTATTTCTGTTTCTGTAATTTCTTGGACATCTTTTTCCCCCCATCCACCAAGTGAAATGTGACACCAGTTTCCAGCCACAGCACAGGGAGAAGGGTTTGTCAGGGAAGAAGAGACACGATAAGGTAATGAGGAGCCGAATACAGAGTTCAGCTGTAAAACATTACGGTCTCAGAGAGCCTCGTCTCTCCACAGCTTGAGAAGACACAGACTTTGACAGAAAAACACCTTCCAGCAGCCACAGGTTGTTGAATTGACAGATGGCTATGTAGACAGAGAGACTGACCATAATTGCCTCATTACCAGTCCTATCTGCATTCTGCTCATGGCTATCTTTGCCAATTAGGTGTACAAAACGTAAGACACATCTGTGAGCATTGGAAATTTGAGTGCATCATAAAGGCAAAGAAAAATGCAGGAAATATAAAAGGTGTCTTTAAAAAGCTTTTTGACTGCTTGAAGAGCTCGTAGCACAGCAAAAAAATCTGCCAAGGTAAGCAGATGACGATCACACAGACAGACACATACCTTACTTTGATCGTGAAGTGAGTGGCATTCAGAAAATAGCTGAGATGAGGCAGAAGGAGCCATGCACACTCACTCCTTCTCTTTCCCACAGCGCTCACCCCTCCGCCCGGCTCATCAGCTGCACTGCTCGCATCTCCATATCTCTGCCTTTCTTTCCCCTCTTCTTCCTATCGCTGCTTTATCTCTCCGTCCTCCTGTTCACACATCCTCTACCTAACTCCTTCTCTCTCCCCGGTCCTCCCTGGCCTGGCAAAAGCCCCAGTCCGTTCATCAGTGCCTGTAGGCTGGGTTTTTATCGATCGCAGCGCAGACACATCAGATGCCAGGAATGTAGCCTTTAACAAAGAGCAGGCCGTTGCCACAGCAACTACAAACCCTTACTCCCATCCGCTCTGTGTAGTCTGCCAATCAAATTAATGAAAAAGGAAGGATTACAGTAAGGAGGGTGACATTTTTTTCATATCCATTTCGTGCTCGCGCTGAAGCAACATACAAATTGAATAGGTACATTCCTAGAAATTCTGTTTCATTGGTATAGCGGAGCCCAGGTTAAGGTGTTTCGGAGCTGTCACTCTGAACGGCGTGCTATTTGTCGACCTGTCTTGTTGCCCATCCATCTGGTGCTCTGGTAACTATTCGTGTCTACCTTATTACCCATCCACAAGCTTGCCTCTGTCTTTGTGTACTTATCAGTCAGCCGCTCTTCCACCCTGCCTCTCTGTTTAATAATTACAGTCCAGTTGTCTCTTGCTGCAGTGGGGGAACTGGTCTGGTGGTGTGTCAGAGAGTTGTGTGTTAAGCAGCGTGCCGTCTTACCACGGCTCTGCTCGAAGAGGTGTTGTGCACACGAAAACACCACCACAGCCACCTTCTAAGTTATTTAAGCTTATATCACATGATAAAATGGCTGTTGTTTTATCCTTGACCACTTAGATTTTTCTGCTTTCTCCACAGTTTAAATGGTAAAAAGTTCAATTGAGGAGAATGTGGTGCATTGTCGAGCTGAAATCCTCCTAAAATTAAAGCTGACATATTCACTGTATCTTATCATAACTCAAAATCTGTGCAGATCTACGTTTCACAACACAGACACTGATGAAATAAAGATAATTCCCCACAGACTCTGAGCCACTTCCTTGGATTAAAATACTATTTCAGCACTTGCACAGGTGCATAACCTTGAAAAATGATGTAGCTTTAATTCTCCTGAAGACCAGCAGTCTGTTTGATGTCCCAATCCATATCTGACACATGGAGTCCACTGTCCTCCAGCTACCAGCTTCCTTTGAATTTTCAGTTATTTGAATTTAAGACATGTTTCATCTCCAAAGAATGGCTTAATGGACAATAGACAGTGTGTAGTATAATATGACAGAATGTGGTTGTTTTAGTACACAGTTGTTTTCAATCAATTTTGGACACTCATGAATAAATATCTAACAAAACACGGCAAATCTCTAAACATTTCAACATCACTAAATCACTACTTCAGACTGTGGCACATTTAAATCAATTATGTGAGGTCATTGCTGAAACAATGGTGGATTCTATAGCCTCTACATTGCTGTGTATTGAGCAGCACCTGGATAGATTTAGCCACAAATTAACCAGCGTGTTTTCATGAGTTCTCTGTTTTCTCAGCAAAAAGCTTTTTCAGACTTTAGCAATGACAGGTGGTGGAAGGCAGATGGGGAGAAAAAAACATTTCCAAATGTTAAAGACTTAGAGGAAGCTGTTGGGTTCAGAGGAAATGTGGTTCCAAATTCAGGAAACACAAGTAATTCTCAAAAGACTAAATCTGTACTCTGAGGTTCATTGGTTTGCCAGAGAATAAACCTGAGTCACATGTCTAATGGTGAATTCCCATACTTAAAAGAGTGACTGAATTATGACCTTTAAAGCTGCACTAATAGTTCTAAATGAAAGAAGAATTTATGTATGATATTAAAGGATTTGTTGGGAGTCAAGAGATCACAGATAATTATCACCCAACGCTACAATTCCCTGCAACAAAAAATGTGTAAAGAAAAGTGCACGACCTACCAGGTCAATTGTTGCTACAAATAGTATTAATGGCTACTATAAAGGAGTTCAGTATAAAGAAAATATAATCAATGTTGATCGATGGTTGGTTCACTGCAGAATTAGTTCAATATTTCACCATATGTATTAAATGACAGTGTTATCATTAACAGACTTTGGCTTCCATGAGACATCCATGCCTGCTTCCTTACTATTTAACTTTAACAAGTGCAAAAAAGATGATCACAGTAACCCCTTTATAGCATGAATGCAGCATAGAGAGCACTTTGGCATTTTTCAGCTTATTGTTTTTGTCCAGCAGATGCTGGACAGAAACTTTAACTGTCCGGCAGCTGGTTATCTTCTGCAAAATATTAGCTGGTGAATTTGGCTAAACGAGAGTCAGATATTTTCCTCAGGAACTGGTACGTATTCCAGTGCATGCACAGTTGATGCCTCTGCAGTGTTAGAGCACAAAAACCTGGAAGATCGTCTGGACAGAGATCTGTAACAAGTCAACTCAAGAGTAATTAAAACACTACCTGACTATTGTACATACACCACGTGATGATCCACTAATCGCTTCAGCCAAGAGGGACAAAAACAAATCTTGACATGAATGCAGTGTTTCCTCTAGGATTTTTTTTGCAGCAGCGACAGGCTCTCCCGCCCCTCCCACCTCCACACCACCACACGCACACAAAAAAAGAATAGATACTGAGGTAGTTATCTGTAGTTTACCTTAGTACTTGCAAGTACCTGACACAGTGCAGGACTGCTGTGAAGGTGGAGACGTGCGGCGGTGGTGTATTTGCGACGATTAATTTTTTTTTTTTTGAAGTAGCGGTGGCTGCTGAATGAATGTAGAGGAGACACTGTGAATGCTAATCTTGATTTCCAAAAAATTAGCAAGTCTTAGCTAGATCATTAGTTAGATCAGCTTCTAACTCATTAAACCCTGGGCTTTAAAAAATAATGTAAAACAAATCCTGAAATTCAGTCAGTATCAGCTCCTTGGTCTCACTGGATCAGAGACAGTCTCCTTATCCTCATCATCAGACCAAATCTTTACGTAAACTAGAGAGTAAGTAACAGTTAATCAGGTAAAGAAACACTAAGCCAAGAGCTGCAAGCTTTGACTGCAACTTCAACTCAAAGTGTGGTAAGACAACAACAAAAACCTAACTCTAGTTCTATGTGCACACAGGAAACTGTAAAATTGAGGGGTTTTTATATTATGTTTGCCCATATGATGAATTTTATGTTGCTCCTGATGATATTAGAGAGAACACTGCTACTCACAGAGGAAATCAAGAAAAAAATACAATTTGTTGTCCGTTCCAATTTTACCATGTTTAACCAGTCAGTGTCGCGACCAGCACAACAGTTATTTCAGGGCCAATCAGAGCTACCGACCCTGCAGTGGGTGCTGTTTTCTGCCCTAGAAAAGGATCTAGGGGGGCAGTTCTTGCTGTCAGAACATACACAAAGGTCAGAGTCATCAAGCAACAGCATGTAAGCTCATACTGAACCCACTAATGTTTTTGAACCTGTTCTAAAATAACTCTCAGCTGCAAAACCACCAATTTGATACAGTAG
Source organism: Acanthochromis polyacanthus (assembly GCF_021347895.1). Taxonomy (NCBI): domain Eukaryota; kingdom Metazoa; phylum Chordata; class Actinopteri; family Pomacentridae; genus Acanthochromis; species Acanthochromis polyacanthus. Next base: position 12,745,367 of record NC_067113.1, on the reverse strand, counting down.
ATATAAAGAACAACAATGCTGCTTCCATTTTAGTCACAGTGGTAGCAGTCGGTCTCTTCAGTGAATGCACCACGCTTAGCAACCTTCTGAAATTGGTGGCAGGTTGCGTTTTAATGACAGATAGGGCCCGGTGCTGGCGCAGGGAACTCAGAGTGGAAAGAGTTGTCTGTTATAAAGCGACCAAAATGTATTAAGATAGCATTTACTGCACTGAACTTATCTTCCTGTATATGATGCTACACTTTACAGGCTGACCCAGGCTGACCCCGACGTATATGCAGCTGTACGGTCATCTCCTCACTCACTTCAAGCTGTATTTTTAGAAACACTTGGAGACATCCATGTCATGGGCAAGATGAAAAAAACACAAAAAAACATACAGGATCCTGCAGAATTCTGGGTAAATGGTAATGGTGAGGGGGGTCATTGAGAAGGGCAGCCCACAGGGTTGAGCGTTTTGGGATTTGGTTCTGAATTGGATTAGAGTCACAGTGAAACTGTAGAAAATCTGACAGCCCAAAAGAAGCTGTAGGGTGATGCATGAGTCACTGTGAGAGGGAGAGAAGGAAAAATAAGAGAGAGGAGTAGAAGATAAAGCATCAAGAAATGAGGAAAGCCGTGCTTAACAGATTAGATCAAAAACCCCAGTTTTCTTTAGGTGATCATGATTTATAATATGATTTTAAGCGAGCAAAGCTCGAGAAACTGATTGCAGCTCTTCCAGGAGATCTCAGTAATACTCAGGCAAAGCTAAGTGCACATGCTGATTTTAATCTGTGGGCCGATCTGTAAACACGAGCACCGCTAACTCCTTGTTCATTATCACACCACTTACCAAATCTGTGGCCTCTGACAGGTCATTTGACAGGAGCAGAGCAAATGCATTTTAGGCTGAGAAAGACTTAATTGGACTGTAGCAGTGCACTTCTAAAACAACTCTAAATTACACCATTGATAGCCACAAATTATTTATGAATTAATAATGAATGAATTTTGGCCTTAGGTGTGCAATAAGTCAGTGCTTTGTGTTGTATTTTTGGTGAAAAGCACCATTCACAGAACTGCAACTAATATTGTTACCACAGTTAACCCAATATGTGTGGTTAGAAGTATCTATATAATATTAAAAACAGATTTGTGGCTACGGTGCATAAAAATCTCTACTCTAAATCCTCCCTCTTCTTCCCACAGGCGTATGTGAGGATCTGAATTCATTTGCGTGGCTGAAATTATTTAACACACAGCTCCTCGGAAAGAAGCCATTATTTTCCTCCTTGTAACAATATCTGCAAAGGACTTTCATGTACATTTACACTTGTTTGCTCATTTGAAGAAAAGTCATCAACTGATGACTTTAATTTCTGTTTTCTTATATATTTACATTTTCATTTGTCACTTTGGATCAGAGGAGTCATAAAAAGTTAACAGTATTCATTCATTCATTCTATTGTTTTCCCTTTAAATATTAAACACAGCCTGACTGTTCTGCTAAGCTCATTTCCAGATATAACAGTGGCATGAATAATGGAATTATTCACATGAGAGAGTTCACATGTAGGCGGCTATTGTCGCAGTATGAGCATGTAACATACTCTGCATGATAATTGACCTGAAAGGACATGTCGTTAGACCTGTAATCCTTTTTGCATCTACATATTGATGCACAAACAAATGTGTGTGCAAATTGCATTTACTGTATGTTGATGCTAACACAGAGAGCAACTTTGCTGTGAAATACTGAATTAACAAAACACAAGGGATTTGTAACCTAGTCAACTGATGGGGGGGGGGTGATCTCTTTTTTTTTTGGTGCATACAATTAGCTGTAGAGAGAAGAGCAGTGGAGATACAGGACTTTAAAGCATAGAGACAGTTGAGATGTAGATTGTGCAAAAGCACCAGAAAGGCGTCCTTAATTCTTTCTGCTTTCAGTGTAGCCAGAGCTCAGTTTAATGATAATTCACTGTGTACTCTCCACAAATACTAACAAGCCAGATGCATTTTCTATTCTGGGAATTGTGGCACTCTGCACACCCACTGACCACCCTGCAGAGAGCAAAATGTCAGCAGAGTTTTCAGGATGCTGTTGGGATTCGGAAGTTGAACTGTGTTCTTCTCGACTAATTAGAGCTTGTGCATTCAAACTCTGCCAATTAAACAGCTCCTTTCTGCACCACTGACCATGTTTCCTCTGAAGCGGTGGCTTGTTGAGCCATCAACAGCGTATCCTGTCTTCCACCATGTGGCTTGTTGTACGTCTGCTGTGCTGCAGGCTCACGAGGGATGTTGCTTTACCCTGCAGTCTCTGGATTTAGAAAAGTCCAGTTAATACTTAGTCAGTGTTTGCTCATACCGATAGACACAGGGAGGGGCTGTGCAGTGTTTCTGCACTACAGGCTTCAGAACTGAAACAAAGAGCAGAAACACTGACGCGCTCTGTAACACAGCCTCCATTGTGGGTATGAATAATGTGAACATGGTGTTCTTCCACCAGCTGGATGAGCCATGCATGAGCCATGTATTTCAAATGTCTTGTCATGCTAAAATGTTAACATTTAAATTTGACCATCAGTTGCACACAACGTTGTCACAAGCTGCCTCAAAGAATAAAAGAATAATGAATAATTGAAAACAGTGATGTTTCCAATGCAAGTAGCTTAAAAGTAAAACACAGTGATGCAGTATGAATGGAAGGGAAAGAGTGACGGAGCACGGGGTCCAGCTTTATAGCCTGGAATGGTCAGTCAGGTGAACTACATCAACTGATGACTATTCAGTTATCTACTGAGGTTGGCGAGGACAATTTACAACACAGTGGGAGAGGTGTCACAAAACAATACAATGTTATTTATTACATTGATTTTTTTCATAACTTCCTTGTACTGCTCAAACTCTTTGTATTTTGTGGTTTCATCTGAAGAGTGTTGGTGTCAAATATGTTTTGTTACATTATGCAGGATGAAAATGATCATGAATGTTGTAATTTCCAGTTGCACTTCATGGGCAAAGTGTTGTCTCACTGGTGCAACGCATAAACTCACACACAATGATAGAGAAATGTGTCTGTGTCGCTGCTTATGACAGTAACATGATGATGCATCATCTAAGATAGGAGATCTCAGAAACCTGAGCTATTAGGCTTAAAGTTGTCAGGGGCACACACACACACAACTCAAATGAATGTTAATTTCTGCTCAATACATAAAAATGCCATTATTTACAAAGTCACAATAATATGAGAATATGTCAGTGTGGACTTTCTTTAAGTGTGTTGTACTCCCCCCAAGTGGCCAGAAATTAATTCAAGCAAGTTTCCCATCGTTTTAAATGTTTTAGCAAAGAATAACCTACTTGTTAAATAATTTGCAATTAGTAAATAACCAATATGTGATGAAATTCAAATAAATCATTAATTATGGCTTCAACTGCAAAATATATTTAAAAATTCATCACTGATACGGCTGTGGAGAGAACCGAAGACTTGCACCAGGTACCAAATAATGCACAAACGCTGCAGTCCTGTCATGTTTGCATAAAGACAAATCTAACATTGATGCAACAGACACTGGTGACTGACTGACAGACACAAAGCAGTTTTTGCTTTTGAAAACAAAAATATATAACTAACTGAATTTCAGAACTCTTCTTTGCATCAGTAATTTACAGTTGCTCCTGTAGGACATAGAAAAGTGGATTAATTGACAATGAATAAGCCATTAAACTTGCGCTTTAAATGTAAGGGAGTCATTTAGAAATCGCTTTTGCTACTGATGCTCTGCAGCCTTCTTTGAGAAGCGAAAGAACCAAAAAGTCCATTAAGATCCTTCCTCATTAATTAATGAACTTGTTGAGTAGATAATCTATTAGCTGCTTGCTAAATGAAGCCACTTGAAATCTTTTTTGAAAAAAACATGTAGACTCTCAAATCTATAGATAATGGTACTGTAAAGTGTGTATTAATATTCATACTACATTGTGCATTAGTCTTCATTCCACTTTATATTCTACTTCAGTGCTGTTGTCACAGACGGACAGTCACACAGTAATCATACTGTGAGAAATGATTGCTTGAAAAGATGCCATTGCTTCATTTCAATGGCTGCTTAGGTTTCCAACAAAAGGAATAATCAGATTTTCCATGGTGTGTCGGCTGGCATTACATTTGTACCTATCTTGGCGAGCGTTTGGTAGAATAATAGATTTTTCTCACCCTCTCTCTCTCTTGTTGTTGCTTATAAATCAGAGTGTTACTTGAAGGACACTCACCATATTAGGTTTCCGTCTAATTTTAGTCTTGGGAGGTAGAACTCATCCATTTTTCATGGTATATGTATACCACCACCGATTCATAGGGCTCTTCCTTATTCACCAAAATGAGATTTGTCTTAGCACATTACACCAGATTGTTCCTGCCCTCATTCTAATAATCTCATCTTCTGCAAACAAGTTCTGTGTAATGTGTTTCAAAACTGCCTTACCGTTTGTCCCAATTTTCAGCAGTTTGCAGGAGTCATCCGAGGCTTATTGCAGCTGGGGTAAGGGTTGGGATTATTGTCTGTTAAGCTTGTGTGAAATCCTAACAACCATATTGAAAACACCAGAATAGCTCGCATACAGCACAACAGCAGAACATCGCCACACGATGTAACGTATGATTTCAAAAGAAGGAAGTCCTGTGGCTCCCTTCAAAACTTTCATTTTCACATGGCGCCAAACCCCAATGACAGAGGTGCTGCTAAAGAAGTCAAGTCTTAACTTACAGCTATTCCTTACCTCTAAAAATAAAAGTGGAAAAGGAGCCTCCTGATGTTTGATGGTGTCTTGTTGTCAACATCTTTATGTTTGCTACAAAACTCATGGGAGGCATTTGTACTGTCCTAGTAGGGGCCTGTTGCAATTATATGGTGCCCGTATTGATCCCAAGTATTGATTTAAGTCCGTTCTTGATTTTAACATTGAACAGATGCTTCTCTGGATTTCAAAGAAAATGAGGACAATGGAAACTACTCTCATTTGAAAACAGCAAGGAACCTCATAAATAAGGCATTTTTATTCACTTTAAGAGGTGAAACATAAACAAGTAAGTACATCTTGGCTCTGTTGTGTTCATGAGAACTGAAACTTTGGTAAGGGTCAAGAAGAACATCCCAATACAACAGCCCTCCTCAAATCAACTCAGATTCACTCTAATACAGTTTAAACCGGTGGGCTAAGCTGACAGCATTAGTCATGTAAAATAACAGTAATTAGAATTTAATATTTACTAAATATTTAATGATGCATCAATACCACTATTCTTTCAGTCTATTGAAAATAAGCTGGAAATTATCCCAGTCCCTTCAAAGCTCACTAATTAACATGGTGTGTCTTATTTGATAATAATAATGGAAGAATGTGTAATGGATTGTTTGAGTCGATGATTCCTGAATTTTGGTCTGCGCAAGCAGTTGGACCTGGCAATCAGCCAAGGCTCTGGCAAGTAACTGCTCACGATCAACAAATAGTCCCACACGCAATCCTCCAGTGAAACAACAAATGGACATTTTTGCACTTCGGTTTTTGTACAAATGTTTTCACATAACCTATAAGGAAACAAGTAAATTAGTTTATTCCCCAAATGTCAGATGATTCTTTTGACTTTATCTTTTTCTAAAAAGCAGCAACCTCCACCGCTAAAAAATGAAGCCAGTATGGAAGTGCCAAAGTGCCAGTTTACTGAACAGCCACTTGAGGCTGCGACCAAAGTGAATCAATCCCAGTAGACTTCCATATTAAAATGTTCAAATTCACAGCAGCAATAAACAAGTTTATAGCCTGATACCAAGAACAGTTTTGGTCTCTACAGACAATGTCCCTTTTAATTACAACTGTACAGGGGGAATTTTTAAATCCCCTAAAATTTTATCTTAGATGTAGCTTAACTCTACACATTTCCCTCAGATGTGCACATCTATGAAGTCCCTGCCTCTGTCTCCCACCCCTTTATTTTGCTTAAGTTGGAGCTACCACCTCACCTACGACTGCTCACACACCGCAAACAACCAATGATGAGTTGAAATTTTTGAATATTCAGTCACACATGTTGGAACCAGAAACGGATTCTCAGGATAATGACTTGGAAAGCCCAAAGTTGACGGGATGACTTCTTTAGGTTTGCTGTGTATGAAAAGCCTGAATCTCTGTGTTTTAAACTGTCAGAATACTGCAGTTTCAAGGAAGAACTGGTTAGCCATGGTGTTGCCTGCTTATTTCGCGTATGATGATTGGCAACACCATATGGACATGTTAACAAGCTAGAAATTTGATTTTCACCAGAGGGGGTCTTTAAGGCCTCAAGTTATGCATAATTAAGGGAGTGACAGGTGGGTGCTGTCATAGGACAATCCATGGCCCTGAGAAATTTGCATGGCCTCCACTCATGCTTCACCTGCTTGCTCACTTTTGGATTGGCCTGGAATTTGATGGAGTCAGCCATTGCCAAGATAGTGGTGATTGGAGCCACCACTCTGCTGCAGTAGTGCCCAGGAAACCAGTATGTGATGTCACAGAAGGTTTGTCCATCTTTAAATCCAGTCAATGGCAAGTCTCCTAGACTCATCATTCAGTCAGAAATGGTGGTTAATTGTGTGAATGACACTTGACAGTACTGTAGTTGCATTCAAGTGCTAACAATTGCATTAATAACTTCCGCATTTTGACAATAAGGTCTCAACTGATTTGGAGATTCAAAGATGGTGTGTGGAGATGTCTAACTCCTATTTTCTGCCAGTAAGCACATCACTAATTATTCACCATTATTTCCTGTTAAAAATAAATGATTTCAACTGACAGAGGACATTAGCTGTATTTACATTAGGTATCTGAAACCAAAGTGAGATACTCCTGCCAGCTGTATAATTAGCTTTAGCAAAACTCTAATTTCCAATTAGCTGCCAAAGGCTTTGTGATTATATGCTCTCATTCCCAATTTTTTTTATTTATTTTTTTTGTCTGAAAACTCCCACTCCTCTCATTTCCTGGAACTCTCCTTCACTTACAAACTATGCCAGCATGGGACCTGATATTTTGTTTGAGTTCAGCTCCACATATCTAGGAAGTAATTTTGCCTGTTAGCAATTAATAATAACAGGGATGTGATGACAGCCTGAATGCAGGGAGGATCTCAGGAGCAGCGAGTTTAACAGACAGATGTTTGAACTCAGGTGGACGTTTAGTTGTAAAACTACAGCATGTTGTCACTGACTTCAGATGAGTTTATATTTAGGAAGAGAGAGAGACAAGTAAACTGCAGCAGCATCAGTTGTGTTCAAGGATCCTTTCACTAAATGCACTATCACTACGAAAAGATAAACTAAACATTTTGTTGATGTAGAAAGAAAAATGGATGTTGACAAGGCTATCTGGGTTCAGGTTTAAAATTTAAATTGAGGTAATCACACAATCGTGATCTTAAATATATTATATCTGAAAATCGACTCAGTTTTTCCAGTAAAAAAACAAGTTTCAAAAATATGCAGCTGCTGATTTGAAAAACTTCTCCCACTGGATTGTAGATCCCACTGAAACTGCATCCTTCAGATGATTTCTGTTTGACTGAGGAACATAATATCTACTGCTGTCAGTCATCACATTAATACATTTCTGGCTTCGAATCAAAAGATATTTAGAACAAAACACACAGAGAAGCAGTAAATATTGGCTGTGTTGATATCAGTGTGCACTGGAAGCATGAACCCGCTCCCAGACCTACCAATCATTTTCCTAGAGAGCTGTTTAGTCAGCGTCATCTCTTTTTACATCAGACCCTCCGTGAGGGATTAGGCGGTCCTCACTGGCACTGAATAACACGGGAGGATTAGCACTTTCGCCTGTCACCAAATCAGTCTGACGGATTAGCAATCACCACTGTCACTCCTGAGGATTCACTCCAGCCCCAAACGAATTCAAGTCAGTGTGTGACAGCCAAGGTGACATTGGACTGAAAGCGAAAGACTCATTTTCGTCAATCGGTTCGGACAGCTGTGACACCACGCAGTGCACGGACATTGTTAGGGTAACAGACATTTAGTGGGAGTTGTTCATGAGCAGCATGAGCATCAGCAGTTAGGTGGGTTTACCAACTGTTGGATTTCATTAGTTGCTCAGATATATAAGAGTTAATTATTCACATGTTTAAGTCAATACACAAGATCCATGGTTAGTTAGGTTTTAATTAGGGTTGAGACTTTAATGGGTTAATTCCGACTAATTGATTGATGAAAAATAACATGTAAAAAAACACATTTAATGACATCTTTCTCAGTTCCTTTATTTCTGGCACACACTGATGCACACACTCCAACCCAGTAGGTGGTGGTAAGTTTTTATTTTTTTAAACTTCCAGATGGCGGCTTGGATAAAAACATGGATGTGTACAAATTGCGCAACAAAGAGTTTTCCTATCACCGCAGCACTTCAAGCCTACGGTATCACTTCAATGTAAATTATGTTGCTGCGAGCACCAGAGCTAACGCCAGCAATGACGGTCCTTCAGAAGAAAAGGGCAGCCTTTAGCGCTGAAAACGTAAACAGGCTAGTTTGTCTCAGTAATTGGTTTAAAGAGAAGAAATAGCCTTAGAGGTATTGTGACCAATTGGTTTGTTGGTATAAAGCACTAAACTGTTAATCAAACTGTTATGACCTATATTTCAACTGTTTCTGTTTTGTTGTTTACCTGTTTTGTTGTTGTTTGCTAAGATGTTTTGTTTATCATTTTTATTGGTCGGGGTTCCCTTACTTGGAGTACCATGTTTTTATCACATTGAAAGGGTCTTAGTTTACGAAAAGTCTTAAAATGTTGAATATAATAGCTATAATTGGACTTTGAAATTGCAGTAATCTGTGAATGCAGTAGACAGATGAAAAATACGCAGATAAGTATAGATGAAAAATAAAATTTTTTGTTGTTTAAGTTCATGTATATATCTACTCATTGATTCAGTCATCAACCAAAATTTATTTGAATTGAATAACTTTGCCTACTGTGTCAAATATAACTATTTGATAAAAATACAATAAATCAATTTTAATTAATTAGAAAGCATCTAATTAATTAGATAGTCTTTGTTATTGCTACCACCACTAGTTTTAACATTTTTCAAACTTCCCAACTTTACTCTAGTTGTATATTTTCAGCAGCTCTACATGTTCCATGGGATCACCAATAAGGTGGAGCACAACTGGCCTGAGGCCCAAGACTTCTCTGAGATCCAAAACCCCCAAGTTACACTTCTTTGAATGCACCGTGGATGACTGCAAGTTTGCTTTGAAAGATGATATCTACTGAAGCGAGTCCTGCAATATTTTTTCTTCATCTCACTTAAATAAAAGTAACTTCTTTAAAGGAGATAAAATGGAGTATGAGATGGACAGACAGATTGTTGCAGCATCAGTAGTAAAACAAATGATGTTCCAGACCAACTTGGTGAAGAGGAAGATGAGCCGGAAGGCAAATTTCTTACCAGTCGATCTCAGTTCCTTTGGGTAGTGACTGAAAAATTGAGATTGTAGATAGAAACGGCTCAGCCTTAGAGACAAAGTAAGGCGATTGAACTTCCAGAGGGAGCTCCGAGTAGAGTCGCTGCTCCGTCTTATTGAAAGGAGACAGCTGAGGTGGTTGGGGCATCTGATTAGGATGCCTCATGGGCAACTTTTTTTGAAGGTTTTCCAGTCACATACAACAAAGATGAGACCTTGAGTTAGACACAGCATTTGCTGTAGGAAGGAGATATCTCATCTGGTCTATGAACACCTGAGGATCCTCATGGAGGAACTGGAAAATATTGCAGGGTAGAGGGACATCTGGAATATTGTGCTTAGCCTGCTGACACAGTGACTCTGGATAAGTGTAAGAAAATGGATGGATGGCTGAAAAGTGAGACACACAATATCTTTGGTTTCACTGTTTCTTCGTTTGCTGTACTTGATGGTGCTATTTTGCTAGATGATTAATGCTTAGATATATAGATACTAAAGTACCAGTGAGTTTGACAGCTGTTGCTATGGAGATGAAGCCATTCAAAGACATGAATCAGAGCTGTAGCAACATCAGTATGCTTTGTTGTTGCAGTTGTAAAGAAAACGTCATGCATTTGTGCTAGCAAACATTTTAAAAGAATTGTAAGATCGGCTTTTTTCTACCACATAATCTTTAATGAACTGTCTTGATAGATTTTTCTCCTCTGTGGTTGGTTGTTTTCTGTCAACATACAACCTGTAGAATCATAGCTAAATGCTCATCTTTCACATTTTTTTAATCAAAGATGCAGATTTTTTTTAATGCAGCTGGTAATTGTTCAAGCCAATACAAGCCTTAGAAGCCCTCGTACTGTCAGTCATCACCGTCTACATCTACTTCACATCAAATAGATCAAACTGTGAGGTTGACTGTATGCTTCAGCCTCCTTCAAACTGCATCTGAAACCCTGTGCTTTAAATACCTTTTCGGCATCAAAACTGGGGCACTGCATCCTAAAATTTATGTAACATTCAGAGACCAAGAATCCAACAAATGTGTCCACTTCTTGGGCAGAATTAGGCTGTGCGAACATAAACAAGGTTTGAACTAAAAAAAAAAAAATTGAATGATAAAGCTTTTGACTCATTTCCCTCTAATTAACAAAACTATTTAAAATACACATGGATTTCTCACAAGATTAGGTTCTTTAGAATTGCTGCAGTTAATACTGGCCAGCAGTAACAATCGAAGACTTAATTTCCCTCATGTATCTGTTCTTTAGGTGAAACTGTTCCTGCAATAAAGGGACTGGCTGCTGGATGCTGTTTGCGGATTTGTAACCACAATAGTGACAGAGGCCTGAGGCTCCCTGTGGCTGAGAGAAGCTGTGATTTGTTTATGCTGGAATGTGGATCCACAGATTTAATGTATAAGCATGAAATTAGTCTATGTGTGTGTGTGTGTGTGTGTGTGTGTGTCTTTGTGTGTGTGCGACCTTACTGGATGCTTTCACAGGATATTACCTGCCTTTTACACCTGCCGCATAATTGGCTGCCTGTAAACAAAGCCAGACACTGGCAAAGACACTGGTGAACTCTTGTGGGAGCAGGTTTGGACCAGTTAAATGTTGGCAAAAAGCACTGAAATCCCAGGCTAACTCATTGTCACATGCATAAATATTCCAAAACACTATCCACACTCTGATATTTACTTGAAAGTGTTGTGACTAAGTGAGAAGGAAATTTTTCTACTGCTGACTCCAAGGAGGGGGGCTTTGGAGAGAAGTTCTGTTATATGTTTAAACAGTGTTTCCCTCATGCAGACATCTAAATGCCTGGTATCCTAAAAAGCAAAACCCCAGGGGAAGCCAGTTAAAAAAGACCAACCAGTTGAGAAAGTAGCACAGACGATCATTTAGCTCAGCTCTTTTTTGGCAGGAGGGAAGCCATGCATTTCTGTCCCTGTGCGAAGTGTGGGTATAAGCTGTCCCGGCATTATGAATCTTACAAATTGTACAATTCAGAAAAAACAAGCATATGCCAGAAAATCAATACAAAGAAGCTGTGGACAAGGGGGCCTCTGTAGCAAAGCCCATGTCTTACACAGGATGGAGGACTACTGGTGGCACACTGCCATTAGTGCCTCATCTATTTTCCATCAATGAAACACATAGGAGCAGAGTAAATAGTGGCAGCTGCTCCAGCTACCACAGATATTTTTCTACTATGATTTCAAATCCTAATCTTAATACAGTGGCATCCTGTTTTTTCTTTATTTCCCCCAATTTAGATCACAATAGAGGTGGTGTAGGTTGTTTTTATTCCTCATTAGGTTATTTTTTTGATGCATGGTGTAGAAAACAGGGTCATAAACTTCTGTCCTATTTTTGTTCCTAAGATACGTCTTGTTAAGGCGCCCTGTGCTAAACAGTACGCACCAGACCAATAGAATATCTATAAAATTATCAAAGAAAGCTGCATCTTTAATGGTTTTTGCATCAAACATACTAGAGATGAGCAGCTTTGCAAATTATTGTCCAAGTAAAGCTCCGTGATTGAGCTCATGTCCATTAAAGAAAAGCTGAGTGCACTTAGCACGTCTTGGCAACCTGAGTGCAGCTTGCTCGTCCCTCCAGCTTTAGTGATCCATTAACACTGATAAGTGGCCAGAAACTTTACAACCACTTAGTTCACACAAACAGCATTCATACTTTCAGAGCGCTATCAGCAACAAATTGCCTAATTAACGTTCTTCAACCTTTAGTAGCTGAACAAGCCACATCTGGCTCAGTGGGTTTGGCATTGGTTAATATGCAGCTTTACAAATAATGTAGATCATTAATAGTAGACAGAACGTTTCAGTGTCCCTCAGAATTAAACATGACTGTCCAGAAATCAGACAGGAAGAGGAAACACTTACAGAAGCCTCAACAGAACACAGTGTAGTGCAGCAGGAAGTATTTTGAGAATTGGACTCGATGTTAACTTTTAGTTCTCTCTGATTTTCACTTGAATGCCTTCATGTCTCTGGGAGAAGTCAAAATGCATTCTGGGGAAAGAACAAAGAACTTACTTACAGCATGAAATATAAAGCAGACAAGCCAGTAAACTAAAATGGGCAAAAGAAAATGGAAAATTACAATGCTGTGTCACAAAGGAAGTCCCTTAATATACTTAACAACAGATTAATGAGATGCTGTGCAACACTGCAGCTCTCAGGTGAGATCTCGCAGTTCTCTTGTGAGAATACTGATTTGAGGAAAATGTTAGTGAAGGAGCAGAATTCTACTAAAGTAAAATACCACAGTAATCAGTCTGCTTTTAATGAAGCCCTTGGTGAGGTACTGAGAACACTGTGTCTCCGATGAGAGAAAAAAAGTCCTACCTACGAAATCCAAAGTGTTCTATTCGTTTTGTGAAGTTGTTTAAATCAGAATGTACTACTTGAAACAACTGCGCATTAAATACATTAGTACTGTGTTAGAAGTTATATTTTAAAATGATACCTGGGAAAATTTTCATTATATTATACTGTGTACAAAAGATTGAAGCAGCTTCTTCTTAACAGCCAGCAGGGGGCAACTCCTCTGGTTGCACGGGCGTAACCACCATCTCAGAAGTGAGGGGGACACATTTTTCAGAGCGATTTATCATTCTCTTACATTTAATTGCACCGTCCTTAGTGGCTAAAGAACCACATAATCCCTAACAGCCACAGTACAATACCAGGGGACCAACTAGACTAGTTCTTTAAACTATAAAGTATAAAACTTTAAACTATAAAATCTAAAGTTTTACTGGCCAAACTCTAGTTGAGTTGACAACAATGTCCCTTGAACATCTACTGGACGAGTAGCCAAAGGTGCCAAACACTGAACATGAAATGATCAGTACTGCCTGGTTTCTCCCTGCAATAGATATCTTATTTTCAGGAAGTTATAATCTCTCCTTACCTGTAAAGACCCTACATCCTTGTCCCTGCTGCTGGCCTCTGATCCATCTCTTCCCTGACTCTGCTCTTTAAGTTATGGCAATAAACATAAAAAAAATGTAGTAAGAAAAATTCTGAAATAGCATTAGGAAGAGTAAAAATTGCAGTAGAATTTAACCTCAAAGTCACTTTAACCCATAGATATATATTTTTTTCTCAGCCACTTATAGATTTTTTTTTCACCTCTGCAGACCCTGCATGGTCAACATTACTGCTGGCCGCCGCCTCTGGTCCATCTCCTGCCTGACTCTGCTCTTTGTTATGGAAATAATCATTAAAAAATCTGAAAATCAAAATTCTGAGATAGAATTTGAAAGAGAAGCAGTAAAAATAGTTGTAAATTTAACCACTTTTATACCATAGATAGCCTATTGTTTTTTCTCCTCCCTGACTCTCCTCTTTTGGGACCAAAAGACTTAAATACATGGAGAGCAATTGTGAGCACATCTTCTGCCCAGAAATGAAAGAGGACGGGGTTTATTCCAAGAATAAACTAATTAGCAGTAATGTAACAGAGGCAACAACATTTAAATTATTGTTAATTAGCTTAACATATTGATATATTGCCACGTTTTACCTTGTCATCATTTAGCTAACAAGTCTAACATTGTTTGCATCCAACAAGGTCACACAACTTACACGGTTTGTTTGGAAAGAACTGTGTAAAGTTTTTTGCTTCTTGCTAGCTCTGGCTGGTTTGCTAAACATTACTCCAGACGCACGTTCAGCACTGCTCAGCACAGCAGCACGTCTCCTGTGGAACACCTGCGTTAGCATGCGCTCATGGTGCATTCAAAGACGGCTCGGGAAAACACGTTACTGGATGCTAATAACGGGTTTAGCTGTTGTAACGGCTGAAAAAAGTGCGGGGGGCAGAGGGAACAGATGTGGAAAGTGCGCGGGACATGTTCCACGCGTACCCCGCGTCCGTTACGCCCATGTCTGGTTGTACAAACAGATTTGACTTCTACTTCTTACTTGATTTGTAAGCTCATTAAACATTTTCCTAATGAGTTTAGGGTTTCAGTCTCTAGCTTGAAGCCTTTTATAAAACCAATGATGCTCATTTTGTAAACTGTGACCTCAATCAGAGTAAGAAAGATGGCAAAGCAGATCATGTTTTAAAGCAAAACTAACTTATGACTGTAAACTATGACTGTATCAAACTGCATTCTCAAGCTCTACATTCAGATCTAGTACTAATGCATTTTGTCTAGTTTTGAAATGCCAGGATGGGAAAATGCCACACGCAAGACTTAAAAACAGCGGTTCACAAACCAGTGGGTGATGTTTCGATGGCTATGTCTGTCGTTTACATCCAGTCTATGTGTGAAGCCAAATTTTTTTATATTCTCTCAGGCTGAAATTTATTTGTATTTGTATTCTTCACTTACTTTTATATGTTGTAGTTTTCATTGTCAGAGGCACAGTTCATCATACTGCATTTACATACTATAGGGGATTGGTAGGAAATATTACAAAAACTCAGAAGAAGAAAAGAGCTGCTCAGTACTGCTTAGAATTCTTCCCTCCAGAGACTGAAAAATGTGTAATTATAGACAGAACTCTGGGGACTCTATTTTTCGGACATTCATCATTACCACCTGTAACTGCAAGTGTCGCTAAATCCCCTAGAAATTCAATCTTGACAATTAGATAGAGATGCACTGAAGTCACTTAATTACCTAAAGCCAAGTCTAAAGCAGCCCTGTGCTTACTTCTAAAACAAAAAACAAAGCTAAGTGATATATTCGGTGAATAAAAGGCAAAAAAAGAATAAGGAATACAGTAACAAACACCTGAGATGATCAACACTCTGGTTAAACTCGATATTCATGATGAAGTTCACATGTTTACGCTGCGTCAAGCTGCACAAAAAAGGCATCTGATAACACGTTGATTGTGAGGGTTCAACACACACTTCAGGAGGGTGTTTCTACTGCAGACACTCTTCTCCACCTGAAATTATCACAACACTGACGTCTCATGTTTAATAATATAATGATTTGATCATATGAATTCCTCTTAAATTTGAGTTGTGATTGCTTTATTTCATCAACTCTTTTAAGAAGAGAAAGTATTTACAGTACTATTAAATATTAGGTTTTCACAGTGGTATTGTACAGAAAGATGTTCGTAACATTCAAGTCACATTTTTCTGCTTGCACTCTGCTTGACTCCAAGAGTTTGCTGAACTGTGAGCTGTCTGCGTCTATGAGAACACAATGCTGGCTCGCTAACAGTGTGTGAAATAAGGGACAGTCTTCTACTGCCATATATCCATTTCCAACTCTGCTATGCTATAATTAATCCCCAAAGCAGCTGACAAACATGGCGAGAAGGAATGCTTGCACATTGTGAAAGATTAGGAAATTGCAACAAAGTCAGGATGTTCTCTCGTCAAATTGTCACCATCCCAGCAGCAGCTCTGTGTTCGCTCAGCCACTCCAAAGTGTAACATTCAGATAGCGCCGGAATTTTGGTTCTGCACAACGATGTCTTTCACCAGACACTCTGTGCTCTTCCACAATTACACAGCGAAATGCTTGGATTTATTCCAGCATGTTTGCCAGCTGGATTGCAAGAATCTTATACTATTACAGCAAAATGCACTTATATTGGCAAACAAGACTAACAAGCCTAAACAACAAATTACTCTGCATTTGGAAAGCTGCACTCAGCCAGGTGTTTACATATAAACCAGACATGTTATTAGTGTGCATCTCAGCGTGGGGTTTCAATGTGCAATTTGTACAGCTCAGACTCGAAAATCCTGTTGTTGTGTGTTTACACCATTTTAGATGCCTTATTGTGGATTTTGTTTTATGTTGTCATTTCTCTGAAGCCCAGAATGTTAATTGGAAAGCTTATCTTTCAAACACTAAAAGTTATCAGATAGAAGCTGTAAAAACAGAGAGAATAATCAGATTTTTAAATCATGTGACTTCTGGTTCAGTCAAAAGAGATAACCAATCTAAACTTTAAATCTTGATGTTTCATCAAAATGGGGTTTTGTAACCAATGAATTACAAATGGGAGTTTTGTAAGGGTTTTGTAACCAGTGAATAAGCTGTGACCCGCAGTCACATAACAAAAATTCCATCCATCCATCCATCCATCCATCCATCCATCCATCCATCCATCCATCCATCCATTTCCTTACACTTATTCAGGGCCGGGTCGCGGAGGCAGCAGGAGAAGTAGCTCGTTCTAGATATCCCTCCCCCCAGCAATGCTTTCCAGCTTATTCTGGGGGATCCCAAGGCATTCCCAGGCCAGACAAGATAAATCATCCCTCCAGTGAGTTCTGGGTCTGCCCCGGGTTCTCCTCACAGGCGGACATGTTCGGAAAACCTCCAAAGGAAGTCTGCCTGGAGGCATCTGAATCAGATGTCCAAACCACCTTAACTGGCACCTTTTAACATGAAGGAGAAGCGGCTGTACTCCGAGTTCCCTCTGGATGTCTGAGCTTCTCACCCTATCTCTAAGGCTGAGCCCAGCCACCCTAGGGAGGAAGCTCATTTCGACTGCTTGTATCCGCGATCTTGTTCTTTCGGTTACTACCCAGAGCTCATGACCATAGGTAAGGGTTAGGAAGTAGATGGACTGGTAAATCGAGTGTTTTGCCTTGCGGCTCAGCTCCCTCTTCACCACGACAGTTCGATACAAGACCCACATCACAGCTGCCACTGCACCAATCCAGCTGTTCATCTCTCGCTCCATTTTCCCATCACTCGTGAATGAGATCCTGAGATACTTGAATTCCTTCGCTTAGGGAAACAACTCCCCCACAACCTAGAGGGAACAGTCTGGCAGAGAACCATGGCCTCGGACTTGGAGGTGCTGATAAGCATCCCCACCGCTTCACACTCAGCCACAAACTGCTCCAGTGCGTGCTGAAAGTCATGGTCCGAGGAAGCCAACAGAACCACATCATCTGCAAAAAGCAGAGATGTGATCCTGAGGCCCCCAAATCGGACACCCTCCTCAACCCGGCTGCGCCTTGAGATCCTGTCCATGAACACCACAAACAGGATCGGAGACAAGAGGCAGCCCTGGCGGAGTCCAACACCCACTGGAAACGAGTTTGACTTTGTACCGAGTATGCGGATACAGCTCTCACTTTGGTTGTACAGGGACCAAACGGCTCATATCAATTAGCCTGGTACCCCACACTCCCGCAGTACCTCTCAAACAGCCCGTCAGGGGACACTGTCATAGGCCTTCTCCAGTTCTACAAAGCACATGTAGACTAGCAGGTCAAACTCCCATGACCCCCTCAGCAACTCTGCAAGGGTAAAGCACTGGTCCACTGTTCCACGATCATGATGGAATCCGCATTGGTCCTCCTGAATCCGAGGCTTGACAATCAGTTGCAGTCTCCCTTCCAGTACCCGAGAGTGAACTTTCCCGGGGAGACTGAGAAGTGTGATACCCCAGTAGTTGGCACACACTCTCCAGTCCCCCTTTTTGAAAATGAGAACGACCATGCCAAAATGCCACTCCACAGGTACTGTACCTGAAGCCCACACAACATTGTATAGACGTGTCAGCCAAGACAGTCCAACAATGTCCAGAGCCTTCAGCATTTCAGTGCGAATCTCGTCCACACCAAGGAGCTTTTTAACTACCTCGGCGACCACTGCCGCGGATATGGACGAAGAGCCCCCCGAGTCTTCAGACTCTACCTCCTCCACGGAGGATGTGTTTACCGGATTCAGGAGTTCCTTGAAGTGCTCTTTCCTCCTCTCGACGATGTCCCCAGTACAGGTCAGTAGCTTTCCAACCCGACTGTACACAGCCTGAGTAAAGCTCTGCCTCCCCTTCCTGAGGTGTCGAACGGTTTGCCAGAACTTCCTGGAGGCAAACCGAAAGTCCTTCTCCACAGCCTCCCTGAACTCCACCCACACTCGAGTTTCAGTTTCCACAACTGCTGCAGCTGCCGCCCTTTTGGCCAACCGGTACCTGTCAGCTGCTTCGGGAGACCCTCGAGCCAGTCAGACCCGAAACTGTCCTTTATCAGCCTGACGGCTTCAGTCACCGCCGGTGTCCACCAGCGAATTTGGGTTGTCGCCGCAACAGGCACCAGTGACCTTCAGGCCACAGCTCCTAACAGCCGCTTCTGCAATGGAGGCTTTGAACATGAACTACTCAGACTCCATGTCCCCAGCCTCCACTGGGATGCAGGAGAAACTCTTCTGGAGGTGGTGGAAATTGAAAACCCCACGGACAGGGTCCATCGCCTAGCGTTCCCAGTTCACCCGCACTACACGTTTGGGTTTACCAGGTCTGTCTAGCAGTCTTCCCCGCCATTGGATCCAACTCACCACATACGGCCACAGGTCTGACGATACGGTTCACAGTCAAGTCGGCCCCCAGCCAAGTTGGCCCCGACCAAGTTGGCCCAGAGTCAAGTTGGCCCCATGCAAACTTGGCCCCTTATCACAAACACAATTGAGGCCAGTGTTGACTGTCAGTGAATAGGTGCCAGCTTATTAATTAATCCAATCCAATTGGCCAGAACTTTGTATGTTACTGCCGGCTTGAATTATACTATGAACAACAGAGACCATTTACCATTACATCAGTTCATTTCAGTACATCAGTTCATTACATACATCAGTATATAACAATACAATCATTTACTGCAACAACTGCAAAAACTGCCTATAATTGCTGTCATAATGGGGCCGTAATTGCTGTCATAATAGCCCTGTATTACTAACAATACAATCATTGCAGTCACTGCAATAACTGCAAAAACTGCCTGTAATTGTCGTCATAATGGGGCCGTAATTGCTGTCATAATAGCCCTGTATTACTAACAATACAATCATTTACTGAAACAACTGCAGTCACTGCAATAACTGCAAAAACTGCCTGTAATTGCTGTCATAATGGGGCCAAGTAGACTAGGGGCCGACTTGGTATGGGGCCGACTTGGTCGGGGCCGACTTGGCTGGGGGCCAAGTTGACTGACCCCCAACGATACGACTATAAAATCGATCATCGACCTTTGGCCTAAGGTGCTCTAGTACCAAGTACACTTATAAGCCACCTTATGTTCGAACATGGTGTTCATTATGGATAATCTATGACTAGCACAGAAGTCCAATAACAAAGCACCACTCAAGTTCAGATCAGGCAGGCAGTTCCTCCCAATCAACCCCCTCCAGGTTTCTCCATCGTTGCCCATGTGAGCGTTGAAGTCCTCCAGGAGAACTATGGAGTTCCCAGGCAGTACCCCTTCCAGGACACCACCCAGAGACTCCAAGGAGGTTGAATAGTCTGAACTGCTGTTTGGTGCATAAGCACAGACAACAGTCAGAGTTTTCCCCTCTGCAACATGAAGTCGCAGAGAGGCGACCCTCTCATTCTCCGGGGAGAACTCCAACAATGCGACACTCAGCCGCGGGCCCTGTGAGTATCCCCACACCCGCCTGGCACCTCTCATTCTGGGCAACTCCAGAAAAGGAGAGAGTCCAACCCCTCTCCAGGATTTTGGTTCCAGAACCCTTGCTCTGCGTGGAGGTGAGCCCAACTATATCTAGCCAGTATCTCTCCACCTCCTGCACCAGCTCGGGTTCCTTCCCCGCCAGTGAGGTGATGTTCCACATTCCCAGAACTAGTCTACGCCACCGGGGGGAGGGTTGCGCCTAGACGCTACTGGGCCGTGGACTCGTGTGTCTTCTTCTTCTGTCTGGCTCCAGGGGAAGGCCCCGGTATCCCTAACCCAGGCAAGGTAGCGGCTTCATCTTTTTCTGCTGTCATCAAGGTTTTCTGAATCGCTCTCAGTCTGGTCTCTCCCCCAGAACCAATTTGCCTTGGGAGACCCTACCAGGGGCTAATGCCCTGGACAACATAGCTTGCAGAATCACAGAGACACTCAAACACCTCCACTGCGATTAGGTGGCGATTCGACGGGGAGATTCAAATAACAAAAATTCAGGGACTTTATCTATAATGTAGAACTAAAACTCTTCCATGTAGGTAACATCTGTGGACACTTGTCAGTTAGACTTGTATTCATTTTATATTTTTCGTAAAATAAAGAAATTCATCTTTCATGAATTAATTTTTTTATGTTATAAATATTATTTTATGATATCTCTCTCTGGTGCAGGATTTTATATTGCAGTGGACAATGAGCCAGTACTGAGTAAAAATGTGTCAAGAACAAAAAAAAGGTCCAGAAACTGCTTGGAGTGTAGAGGACTTATTAGATTTGTCTTTTTCTTTTTTTGAAGTGAAATTCAATTACGTTTCATTAGCACGCGATACAAAACACTTGGATTTAGTTCACATTAGTGCTAGCAATCACCAAATACTAATTTACAATTATTATTTTGTTTGCAAAAGATTAATTTACAGTCAAAGTCATTAAAGGTAAAAAAGATTTCCCTTATCTATGCTCAGATAATTTTGCTTGAATTTTTCAAGTACTAAATATAATTTTAGTTCCACTATTTTTGTGATTTACCAATCTGATTTGTATTAATTGTAGTTAAAAGAGAACCTTAACATTCCCTGAATATCTTACTTGGCTGCAGTTGTGTTTATGTAAAGTGTGTCTTGGGTGTGTCAGTTCACTGCAACATCACTGCTGGACTTGGTTACAAATGCAGTTACTCTGTCAGAGTTGAAACAGTCTTGATTATACTGGACTTAAATAGACTGGAATGGACACTCATGGATGTAATTTATGTCATGTAGACTGAAGAATGTAGAAAGCACAACACTGGTCCTCGACTTTTAACCAGAGAGGGCAGTCTCATTCCTTGATTTTGCTACAGTTTCACTTTCATTTGTTGAGGTTTTGAGGTGTCTGCTGCTAAAATTTCTGTCACCACTGCAATATAGCAAAGGTGAATAAAATTCAAATGAAATTACTTCTGCTGCTTCTTTGTCATCTTCCCCTCTGCCTGTCTTACACAGAACATACATTTTCTGCTCAGTCGGATAAAGTGAAAATTATTGATGAAAAGTCATCTGTGGCTGTCTCCAACATCTTTGATGCAGTCAGACACACAAACCACATCAGCAACACCAGCGTTTTCTGTAGCAAAAGTTCCAGAGTCACACTTGTCTCTATACAAAACCCTTTATCAAATGTTACAGGGGATAGTCACTGGCAGGAGCAACCATGCAGTGTGACTTTGTCCCAGTAGAGAAAGTCATTGACAATGTACCTACGTAATCATATAAACTATCCCTAGTTAGATTAACTCTTAGGTCACTTACTCATTTCACAGTTAATGAAAACAGTGCCAGATGCTGAAGACAATATGCAGCTCATGTGGAGATAATCCGTCACACACTAGCTTTTAAATCTGTACATGTCCATCCATCCATTATATATATATACCGCTTAGCCCTCATTAGGGTCATCAGGGGTCTGGAGCCTATCCCAGCTGATTCAAGGTGAAGGCTATAGACCCCCTGGACAAGTCGCCAGTCTATCACAGGGCAACACATAGAGACAAACAAGCACTCTCACAATTACACCTATGGACAATTTATAATCACCAATCAACCTCAGCAAGTTTTTGGACTGTGGGAGGAAGCCAGAGAACCTCGTGAGAACCCACACTGCACAAGGAGAACATGCAGCCATCTGTATATGTAAATACAGAAAATATAATATCAACTAAAAGGCCAAAAAAATATTTTCCAATGAGGAATAAGGAATAAAAGCCAACATTATAATTACCCTGACTGAAAGTCAGCTCTGCACATTATCTTTGTTTCAGATGCACAGAAGGACACAGCTCTTGCAGGGTATGTAGCTCTGACTCTAAAGCCAGTGAAGCTGCGGCTTTGGACGTCAACCAACCAAAGGCCCCTACGGCAAGGAATGTGCTCTCAGACAGAGGATCAGCCGGGGCGCTGGCGTTCACACGACAGGACAGCTGAGGGGCCTCGGGCTCCACAACTGGAAAACGTGGGGCTGACGGTCCATTGTGGGTTTAATGGCCTTTGTGTTCTTTGAAGTGCTTTATAATGATGAGGGAGTGAGTGCATTAAGACTGAAGCTCTCTGGGCCGATCATATTGACAGGGTCGTTACTACAGTATAGCAGGTGTTCCCTGTGAGCACCGCTCTGTTGTCTACCCATGAAACAAACAACCTGTTTGTATCTGCGCTCGTTGTTTTTATTTGTGCTATTACTGAGCACTCCAGCAAAGCCATCCCACATCCTGTCACAGAGGTGAATAAAGCCATATTGACCATCTCAGATTGAAACAATATTTGTTCTGAAATGCTCACCAGCAGGGAGTCCTCTTCCCTCTATCATACATGACAGGCAATCAGCAGTTGTTTTTATTGCTGTGCATAAGATGTCAGGAAATCAGTTAGATTTTTATTTGTCTATCATGTGGGGTCATTTATTACACTCTGTGTGGGCCAGGAAGTCTAATATGAATAGCGTCTATTTATACTGGGGTTTTATTTTGTTAGTTATAAAATCTTTTATGTTTCATGATAACCATGGTGGAGACGTTTCATTTGTCTTTGCTGCTGCAGCAAACAACAGAAAATGCATGATAAAGAGAGCATGAAAGTCACTGTAGAGTTGCATTTATTTTCTAGTTCCAATAAAAATGGTTAAAACGCAGAATTAAGGACAATTGGCAATTTAGTTTCTCTTTAAATTATGTATTTAAGTCAAAGCCTGGTTTAGTTTGCACTCTCATTCACCTTTTACTGCTACCACTTTCATTTTCTCTGTCAGGTTTACTTTATTTTACACTGTGCCATTCATGGACCTGAAATGTCATTCCAGAATGCCTCCCTGTTGACTTCTGGCATCATTCCCACTCTGTTATCCAATTCAGCAAGGTCTTTATAACCTTTACCTGCTCATTTCTGCCTCCTTTTGTTTTAGTTTTACCAACACCCCTCTGGGCTTTATTTTCTATCACCTGCACAATGTGGGATCTATTTTTGCCTTCATGCCTTTCTGTCATTTTTAATGTATATGTGACTAAAGTAAATTTGCAGTTGCAGAGATGGAGGGAGGCAGCGGGAGGGAGGTCGGGGGAGCTAATGATAGAATATGGGCCAGATGCAGGCAGAACTCCTGGAGATGCAGGGTTACGGACCTCACTGTTGAAATAAATACAAGAATGGAAAGAAATGAGGGTGAGGGCGGGAGGACTGGCAGGTACTCTGACATTCTCATTTCAAATCTGGCTTTTGGCTTATGTCACATTTAATTCCTTGCCTCTCCTGTCTGTTTCTATCAGAATCTGTCTGTTGCAAAACCCAGTCCAGAACATAATTGATTTCTTTTTTTGGCATCATAAAAAGCTTGACTTTCACTTTTCAACAAAGGTTTGTTGTTTTCTGTCAACAACTTTCACGAGTCAGTTTTTATTTACTTATTGTTTATTTTTGTAGGGACAATGCAAAATTAAAAGTAATTGCACCAGAGTGTGCGAGCAGCTAATTTACATGTGTTGTCCCTGGGCAGGGAGACAAAAAGCAACCACTGAACAACAATTACACTACAAGAAATCTCATAATCTGTGTGTGGGATAATAATTAGAATCAGGAATACAGTGAATACATTGCCATCATTGGTGGTGACAATTTTGTGCTGATTTCAACATAAGCTTGAGGCTGGTTGTAAACACTATGAAGCTTCCTTGGTCTCATACATTTGTGGATAAAGAGTTCCACTTCCCACTATTTAAACTGAGAAAGCAGACCAGAAGCTATCTGTGGTGCCCAGTTACCTCTAGTAAATGGTCTGGTACTGCCTCGATTGACCAGGCATCCTCGTTCTCTTTCTTTTTTGGAACATCTCATTAGCAATAAAAACAAGTAAATTCTGCCCCAGGGTTGGATATGAAAACAAAAGGAAGAATAATGGAATGGAAGATATAAATATCTTCTTCACGGATTCTGTTGCAAATATGGACGTATAGCCTCAGTTCTAATAAGTGAAGCCAATACTTCACACCTGATTTCTGTCAGCACTGGGCGACTCCTCTGGTTGCCAAATGTATAGATGTCTTTGAGAAATTGATCCAACTTCTCACTTATATCTGTTACTTCACTAAACATTAACTTCAGTTTATGGTCACGATTGCAAGTTTCAAGTCTCCTTCAGAAAGTCACATCTTCATTTTGTAATTTATGGTTAGATAGAAAATAAAACGGAGTTGGTTTATGGGTGGGGCTACCTCATGATTGACTGAGTCCACCACAGTGCCCTCCAGTTCTCAGTCCGATCCATCCCTCACTTGATGCTTCAAAATAATGGCAACAGAAGATGACTAAGTCCTTCTTTGATACAGTCTATAATCTTCTCTCGGTGGCTGATGTATTGCTTTTCTTTGGAAGAACTCATAAAATGACTTTACTCTAAAAAAGACCTAGCCTAGCTGCACTAGACCCCATGTTCTGAAGGCACAAGGGTCTAGGCACGCTCGACAGGGAGGGAGGCGGGGTAAAAGGTTGTCTATCAAATCCCTCTGCAGCAATTGGGTAAGTATACAACCAATCAACGCAACGAATAGGCTGACGTAGTTCCTAGAGCACCGGCGGATTGTGGCTAAGTCCCATTAGCTTCCCAACCAGCGGAGCCGCGGAGCGAGCCGCGGAGCCAACTGGTGTATTAAGGATTTGCCATATCCCATCGACATAAGTCCAAATACGTCTTTCTTCTCAATGAAACACTTCAGTGCCGTCCTTTGTTTATCTTTCAAGTTGAATTTTAGCTTCAAATCTTTAAGGGCTGTGGCCAAAGCAGAGTCGAAAGATAACTGTTTATTATGTGCTGGTTGTTTCTGTCAGAATCGTCGCGCCTCTGTCGTCACTTCGTTACGCCCGCCTTCTGACTCTACACTTCATGGTGATTGGTCCGGCCAGTTTTAGGAGAATCCAACCTCGAGCCTTATGGAGGGTAACTAGACCCACCCTGGCAGAGAATTAAATTCGTTGCCGTGGGTTGTCTGGCGCGGCTAGGCTAAAAAAGACCATGTTTCTTAAATGTTTTTTCAGAAGGCTCTCTCATTCTTTCTTTAAAGTGCCATCACCAATTGAGAAACCTCTTTTTTTTTAAGAGATTGAAGGCTACCCTAGCTGGCCGTCCAACCATTTACCAGCTTAACCAGTTTCCCAGCCAGGTTTTGCTGGTTAGGCTAGGTGACCAATCAGTCTGACCAGCAGACACCAGCTCAGGCTGACTGGGTGAGCAGGTATCCAGCTATACAAACAAACCAGCAAGGTCAGACTGGTAAACCAATTAAACCTGCTGAGCCAGGCTACAACCAGTAACCATCGTAAACTGATTTTTTTCGGCAGGGCACTAAAGGTTCTTTGTTGGTATGAAATTATTTGATTTGGTGGCCAGTAATAACATAAAATTAGGCATAAAACCAATCATTATTTTCATTATCAATGAATAATTTGGTCTATAAAATAAAAATATTGAACGTATTATACTAGAATAGACTAAGAAATGTTGTGAATTGGATATTGGATATGAATATTTGGATTTCTGATCAAAGATGACTTCAACAATTATCAAGTCCTACTATTAAAACAATCAGGTGGGTCCACAAAGAACTTGAAATCTTGAATTTTTTTTGGAAACAGTGTTGATGGTTCTTTAAGGTATCTTTGAGTGTTCTTTAAAGAGCCATTTGATAAAATTTGAAGTCTTTCTGTACTCCAGGTAACACCTTTATTTTCCAAATTTACCATGTCACTAAAAATAATATTGTTTTACTGCAATCTGCAGGTATCTACCAAGTGTTATGGATGAGCTATCTCCCATACTGCCACAAACTCACATGTATTAATATGGCTTTCTGGCTAATTCTAAATGCACTGCTGTTAGACAGTCTATAGGATAATGTCAAAATTACAATATCGTAGCAAAAATATAGTTTTTAGGCTGTGAAACAGTGACGTTTTTTGATATTTAGATTTTCAGCCACCCAGGAGAAACTCAGTGCATGCTAAAACTCCTCATTAGCTAACAGCTCTCGTTAGCTAAGCACAAAATGACTGTTAATGTATGCACTGCTTTAGAAAAGGGCACCCAGCTCCTTTTCCAGCCTGCACTTGCAAGTAATCTAGAAATAGTCTTCTGAGGAACATTTAACGTCACTGTTCCTCTGGGTGTTTGATAACGCCAGGGGAAGGGAAGCCCATACTAACCTGAGAACTCCATTGTGCTGAAAGCTTTTTTCCCATTTTACTGGGGTCTCTTACAGGAGGGTGTCCACCAGGGACCTGCCTGTTGCTATGTTTTCTCATTTCTCAATAGGAAGGATGTGTGCCATTATGTGCTCTTGACATTG
The DNA here is from genome assembly GCF_021347895.1 of Acanthochromis polyacanthus. Taxonomy (NCBI): domain Eukaryota; kingdom Metazoa; phylum Chordata; class Actinopteri; family Pomacentridae; genus Acanthochromis; species Acanthochromis polyacanthus. The sequence goes on along the minus strand of NC_067113.1, from coordinate 12,718,565 downwards.
CTGAGAGCTGAGCACGTTTATATATAGCAGCAAGAGTGACAGACACTTATAAACATTCTGACTTTTAGCGCCTCAAAGGTATTTTCAGTCAGTCGTCATGGCAACCAGGAGCAGCTTTCTCCAGAACCTGCTGTGCTACAAGGCCAAAATGAGGTACACAGGGTATACACTGACTCATACTAAGGCAACAAATAACCTTAGAGGTTAGGCTGTATGCAACGGCAATAAGTGAAAACAGGTCTGAACAGCATCCTAACATCACCGCATGTGGGATTTTGAAGTGAATAAATTTATAAATGAATGAGAAGTATATTCAGTCCTGGTAATCGCAGGTCTTTTTTTTTTAATAAAAAAAAATTCCTGACCTGAGTCTTTAAATTACTGATAATATATAATCTGTAATCGAGAAATTGATATTATTGTATTGATCTCCAATCATCAAGCATGTGTTGAGAATTGAGCAATTATTACTCTTTTGGCTGTTGATAAATGAATTGTTAGTCATTTTTAAAAAATGTAATTAAGTCAAAAGTGCAGGTGGTACAGCAAAAACACAGCTGTTAATACAAAGTCATATTTTTATATATATTCAAGTCTTTTGTAAATTTTGTACATCATAGATGCCACAGTGTATTTAGTAAAAAATACACTAATTTGGTTTAAATGGCTTTAAATTTCTGTTAATATTGTTTTGCTGATATCTTAAAACAACTAGCAAGTTTTGTGAATTAACTAGAATAACCAACAGACTGCCACAACACTAGTGTTAATAAGCTTTATTGCTAATTTCAGAGCAATTATGAAGTATAAATAAGGTTATTTTACTAAGTTGGGACAAAGTAACAAACAACTTCATAGCTTATGTTATTGTGACTAAGCTGACAAACTATAACTGTGTAAAAATATAGTAAATCACATTTGTAAATCCCACTCATCACAGGTTATCTTACTAAATCATTTGGTTGAACTGACTCTGTAAATTACATCTATAAAATTGTTGCTAAGTTTATATTATTTTACTGATATCTTCAGGAAGCTAAAAAGTTCTATGAATTAAATAATGTTACACAACCACCAGGCCGCGACCAAACCAATGCTACTGAAGCGTTATGGCTAATTCTAAACCAAGTGGTATTGAGCAAAAACAAGGATGTTCTTAGTGAAGCTTTGTCAAACTAGCATTTTTTGGATATTCTAGTTTTTAACCACCTAGGCTTAATGTACTTCAAGCTACTTGTTCACCTATTTTACTGTGAATAAACTGAAAATGAAAAGAGCAGAAATATGTGAGTTATGTGAAATCTATAGTGCTGTGAAAAGCATCAGTGTTCTGATAGCTCTTATTTTTGTATATTCCTCACACTTAAGTGTTCCAGATCATGAAACCAAAATTTATACATATTTAATATTAGACAGAGATGACCGACAAAATGCAGTTTTTAAATGGCAATTTATTAAAGACTTTTTGAAAACCTACATCAACCCTGTGAAATCTGAACCTAATAACTGGTTGGGCCATCCTTAACAGCAACAACTGCAGTTAAACGTTTTCAGTAGCTTATGATCGGTCTTTTACCTCACCGTGGAGGAATTTTGGTCTTAATTCGGCCATACTAGATGGTTTTTAAGCATGAACTGTCCATCTCAGTTGGATGTAAGTCTGGACATTGACTCAGTCTCTCCAAAACCTTCCATTTGTTCTTTTTGAGCCACTCAGAGGTGGACTTGTTTGTGTGCTTTGGGTCATTGCCATACTGCATATACTGTTATTGTTGCGTTTTAGGTCATGAAATGATGGGTGGATGTTCTCCAGGAGGATTTTCTGATAGAGAGCAGAATTCATGACTCCATCAACTATGACAAGTTGTCCAGGTCCTCCAACCATCATACTACCACCACCATGTTTCACTGCTGGTATTATGTTCTTCTAGTGAATAGAATAGAATATAACAGAACTGTATTTGTCATTGCAACAAGTACAACAAAATTGCAAAAGCCCTTCACTCAGTGCAAGACAGTGTGAGAATGTGGAATGCAGTATTAGCATTGCACTAGATGTAACAGTCCCATGTCCTCCAAAAAGTTCCACCTTTGAATCATCAGTCCACAGAATTTTATCCCAAAAGTCTTGGGGTTTATCTAGATATTTTTTTGCAAATGCCGGACAAACTTTTATGTTCTCTTTGGTCAGTAGTGATTTGTATCTTGCAAGATTTCCATGGAAGCCATTTTTCTTCAAATCTTCTGTATTGTGGAATCATGTAGATGGACTTTAACTGAGGCCAGTGAAGAGGTCTGCAGAACTTTTGATGTTCATCTGGGTTCTTTTGTGACCTCCTGGATGAGATGTTGACACGCTCTTGGAGAAATGTTGGTCAGCCTGCCATTCCTGGGAAGGTTCACCACTGTTCCATGTTTCTCCATGTATGTATAATGTCTCTCACTGTGGTTCTCTGGAATCCCAGAGCTTTAGCAATGACTTTGTAACCCTCCAGACGATAAATGTCAGTGATTTTGTTTCGTATCTGTTCTTGAATCTCTTTAGAAGGTGGCATAATGTTTGACACCCTTCAGCTACATCACAATGCCAGACAGACTCTATTTAAGGTATGTTTAGATTCAGCAAGCTACAAGCTGGCAGTAATCATATGTGGATGTGTCTGGTGAAATTAAATCCAGTTGCCAAATGAATTTGGCCTTTTGATAGATTGTTAGCTACAGCATTTTCCTTCAAATAATAAAATCAACATTTAAACATTACATTTTATATTTTCTTTAATTGTCTTTATTTAATATTAAAATTAGTTTGATGACCTGAAACACTTCGGTGAAAAATATGCAAAAATATAAAATATTTTTTTTTTCACAACATTGTATGGAATATTTTTATACTTTTTGTACATTTATTTAAATATAAATCAAACAAAATCAAATTCGTAAATTACAGTCATCAAAGTTTATTATTTAATAACTACTGATATAAAGAATGTTACTGAATTACTATAAATTTGATAATATAATAAAATAGGATATCAAATTTGCAAATTACAGTTGAGACACTTTATTTTATTAAAGCATATATGTTGGTTTAACTGACTCTTCAAACACACTGCCAGCTAAAACTCATGAGTACACTGAATTGTGGATGAATTGATAAATAAAGAAAATGAGTGAGAGAAGCATGCAGTAAATCAAATTTATCACACTTACTGTTTTTAAATTTAAAAATTTTATATAAAAAAAGAAGTGTTGTAGCACTTTGTCTCTTCACAGCATAGCAGCCCATCTTCTCATGAACCAACCACCCTGACCTGGATTCATGTTCTTCTGCCTTCTCGAACATGTATGTGTTTGTATATACATGTACAATGATATATGTGTGTGTTGTGTTGTGTGTGTTTGTGTGTGTGTGTGTGTAAACAGGGGGTTGACACCAATATAATGTATTGATTTTCTGATAAATGGCCCTGATACTCCAGGCTTTCATTAAGAATCAGCTTCTTATGGTTGTTCCCAGTAACGGATATGATGCGGTTTGATTGATTGCATATTTACTTTAAAGCTGATCAATACTACACTGTTTGTCTGTGGGAGGACCATAACCTGAATGGATATGGATTACATAAGCATGAAGATGGTGTTATTATTATGAGCTCTAGGAATATGAACTATGCTGGTTATTATTAGGCTTATTATCATGGAATTGCCTGTAATTATTATGATTGTTGCTTCTGCTGCGGTTTGGATCTTGCTAAATGCTTCAGCAGGGAGTTCACATGGATACATTTCCACGCTCATTTGTCTGCTCCTTATTTTCTTCAGAAAAATTATGAAACTCTTCTTTCCAACAATGTCCCCCTTCACATTCACACATTAATTTTTGATATCAAATGCCTGCACAAAATAATAGTTTTTGGCAGCTTTGAGGCGATTTTGGTTCTGGCACTGAAAAACCCATGTGGGATGAGCCCTGGTGTGTGTTTACGTGCGAGAGAGCGCATGCATAGGGAGGTGCAACACACACCTGAGCAAAAAATAGGCATCGTCGAGCGTTGGACCGTAATTCTGCTCCTGTGAATTTCCCACAAACCACTGTTACATTTTAATCATGCACTGGAGACAAAGGAACCTTGAGTTTGTTGAAACTGACGCCTACAGAAACTAGCATCTGCAATGCTAATCACAGACCAGCAAAGGGCCCCACAGACAAGCCTTGTCTTCGATGTCAAACTAAAAATTCGTCTCCAATAACAACCGGAGCACTCGGTGGCTCACTGCATTGCTAATGTGCTGCAGGGCTACATCTGGAGTGAGCCTTCACGGTCCTGCTACTTTGGACAAATCTGCATTCAGAACAATGGTGTGGAGATTAGGCGAGTTAGCATACTGACTGATATACAGACTGTGTGAGATCGTTGTTATCGCATGCTGTGCGATGCTATTTGTGTGTACAGCGTAGTTGTATCTGTCATCATGATTTATTTATTCTTCTGAGAATCCTTATGTCTGTCATCTCTCTTACATAACAGTTACAGTAAATGAGGCTGAGTTAAATTAAGATTTCTTAATGTGACACTTTTGCATAATTATGTCTATCTTTCAGACCTTTTTTTCTGCTTGGACAAAGCACCTAGTATCAAAAACTCATCCTGTTACTGTGACTATTTCAAAAGTGATGTCACCTCTATAACTCTGTCTTCACTTGTTGCAGCCACCTCATCTAAGAAAAACCTCAGATTCTCCTCCACGCTACACCTTTACATCTATACTTCCTGGTTAGCTTTGATTTTTACATGCATCTAATCTTTTTGGGGAAAATTCTTAAAAGATGCCCCATTTCTCCTTTTTTTTTGAATTTCACCACCGGGGCTGAATCTTAGTGCTCCGGATCCTGCAGTATGTTTTGCTTTGAAGACAATAAGTTGAGAGAAAGTTCACCATTCATTTTCCATTTCTTCTCTCCTGCCCAATCAGATTAGGAGATAGAAAGGCATTCTCACAAACTATGCTATGAACATGGGATTTCTTTGCTGCTTTAAGACCCAGTAACCTGCAGGCCAGTTATACCAATCTACAGAGAACTGTGCAGGAAAGTACTTGAATTAATAATGATGGAATTTTCACTGCACAAATAATGCATTGCATGGAAACGTTTGTTGAAGTTTGCATGTCAAATAAATGCTGTAAGTTATTCTTTACATTGATGCACAATTTTTAAAAAGGTACAAAGGTGTGCTAAAAACATTTAAATCCTCTTGCAGACACTTCAAACATGTATGCAATCGATTTTGTTTTATCATCTTTTAAAAATTGCAATACATAGTAATGTTAAGTCTGCCTTGTTATACGGTTATGCAGCATGTTTGCGTGTTACTCCAACATCTGGGATCTGAGTGGCAGATGCTGAACAACACTTTATTCATTATTTATGTTGTAGAAAAAAATTTAACTCACAAGGTAATTATAAAGCAATTAAAGTTGCTGTGTGTAAATTTGCCAAGTCCTTGTAATAATAATGATGCCGTTCAGCAACCAGCTGTTGTTTTATTGCTGTTTTAATGGCTGATTATAGGCCAATGAGTTTATTGTGCGTGCTAAAATCCAAAGAACAGGTTTGACTTGTATTGATTTTCTGATTGCACAGATGCTACAGGCTTTTATTAAGAATCAGCAGAATCGATGACAGGTTTATCTGGCTGTCCGTGGGGAGGCTCTTCCTGAATGGTTCTCAATGCAACAAATCGAGCAAGAATATGATCATTGTCACAGCCTTTATGATTGTGAACTATCGGACTCTTTCTTCTGACATCTGGGTTGTCTGCTAATATCATAAAAATAGTTTTGTCAGGAACTAAAATAACCACATAAAAACAAATCAACAGAAAACACACAGAGCAGTTTTTGTGAACACAAAAGAACTCACTCTCTACTTCATTCTTACTTTACAATAAACAGGTGCTGAATTCAAAAGACATTTAAGCTCTCACTGTTGCGGCATTTAATTCTAAGTAGAAAATTCTGCTTTCTTAATGAATTCGTGCTTTAGAAAAACAAATAAATACTTTAATTCATTATAATGCCATGCAAGAAGTCAAGGGATTATATGTTGCATATACATATATGTAGAGACATTGCATTTGTGTTTCCACTGCATTGTATTTTAATTAAATGTATTAATTCATGTCCACTTGTAGGTGTAGTCTTTATTCAACTGGGTCTTATTCAATTGCAGCTTGTTTTTATCTTTAATATTTTATTAGTTTTATTGTGTTACCTTGTATTTTTCTTTCTTTTTGTTGTCTTAAGTTGCGTTGTTATGAATAAACCTTCCTTGCTGCACATTAAGTTGGAGCTGTTGCAATAAATGAAAATGAAAACAATCAAAATTCCCTGGCTCTTAAATGTGAATATTTTCTGTTTTTTTTTCCTCCTCTGTCACAGTAAACTGAATATCTTTGTGTTGTGGACAAAGCACAACATTTGAGAATGTCATTATGGGCTCTGTGAGACACTGAGTAGCATTCTTCACCATTTTCTGACATTTTATCGACTAAACTACTCACTGATGAACCAAGAAAACAAGCCAGAGGTTAATGGACAATAGACACAATCATGAGCTCCCTACACTGAAATGCTGCCACCACATCTCAGGCTCTGCTCCTGTCTTTAGATCACACTTGTTGCTGTATCGCTTGGCATTTGTTCTTTAACAATAACACTTCTACATAATCCACAGTTCTTGACTTCTTGTTGGGTTTCTTGTCTAATCCAACTAATGCTAATGAAGGAAACCAGTATAACAGAGATTAATTGTCGGCACATAAAACCCAAACACTGGCACTGCTTCTCTGCATCATTGGCACCATCTGAGGGAAATAAAAGTGCCAAGAAGTAACCAGCTGGTTCGTGTGCAGCTACACGGCTGGGATGTTAACTCATGAGTTTGTTCATCAAAAAACGAGGGACAAATGCAGGAGGGGAGCTCGACCGATGAGGCTGTGTCAAGAATGTGGTCATTGTTAGAGCAGAATATCGCATCGTGGCGGTGCGAACGCTGATTATGAGAAACACAAGCTGCTTGCACCTTGATGTCCTCAAATGAGTTCAGACACTTTGAGGCACTTGATAGTCATGGTAAAGCTTCCCTACGTGACACCATCAGCCTTGCCAGGTACCAAGTGAGCAAGGGAGGAAGGGGAAGAAGTGGCATGAGGGAAAGGAAGCCTGCAAGGGCTGGAGAAAACAAACAATGGGAGGTTGAAGGGTGAGGAGGCGTAAGGGAGGGGCCGAGGCAACACCACCTTCCCCTTTTGCCTCCAATATCTCCTCTCCCATCCCCCCTCTTTCTCTCTCTCTCTCACCCTTAACGAGGGATAGTTTTCGCATAGCCTCTCATCTCTCTCACTCCCCTCCTTTTCCTCACTGTCTCAGGGGACCAAACACACCCCTGACAGGTTGCCATGGAAACACCTCTCACACACTCTCACTCCCTCGCACGCTCACCCTCACTCCTTCTCTCTCTCTATCTTGCAGCGGTAACGCCTGTATCCTCTCTCCCTCCATTAGCATCCCTCTTGCTTGGAGACAGCAGGGGCGGCACTTGTCGAAAACCCTGAGGTACGACCGAGTCCTCCCTGCACCTGAATCCATTTATCACGAGAAAACTTCCAAAATCACACTTTTATATGCTTGGAAATGCAAGAATTCAAACGGGGGGATCAATTATTCCACACAGCTCACAAAAAACTATTGTTCCTTCCATTTTTCTTTTTTTTTTACATTTCTTTTTTATTTTTAGATCTTGCTTACAAGAATATCTCCATCCATTTCCCCTGAACTTTGCTCTCCATTATGAAGATAAGACCAACCAGATTGAATTTACACACAATTACCGTAGCCATGCCATCCTCAGTTAATGCCCATGGAAGTCAGACAGTGGAGTCCCTCGGCTGGAGCATAACTCATTTATAATTCAGTCCGATTTCTCATACTTGAGGTCAGGATAGGAGTGTGAAAAGTGAAGCTTTTTTGCAAGCACTCATCCGCATGAAAGGATGTATCTACTCTATTTCTCATCCCCGCAGGCTTTTAGAGATCCTGGTCCACTTTAAGGATGGGAAAGAGAGGGGGCTTTACCAAAAAAAAAAAAAAAAAAGGAAGAAAAAAGAAGACTGTTACTTCTGCTGCAGCGCCACTTTGACTCACAGCAGAGCACCCACCGCCAACTTCTTACAGTGCATGTGTCATCCCCCGCTGTGCAGCTCGGGGAAGGTTTTTATCCAACCACCTTGTGAAGCGTGTTGGTGTCATCATGTCAGTCGGTGTACAGATGCTTTTTGCTGCAACAGTGTTGTGTTGGACAGACGAGGAAACATCCACAGGCATTCATTCACCCCGTTTCTCATACATAAAAAAAAGGCACAGTATCACTTCATTGACTCCCAGTTCATCCACATGAAGTGAATGCAGCAGCTTGTTCCTTCTCTCAACATGTACATCACATATATATATATGTATATATATATATATATATATATATGTATGTATGTATGTATGTATGTATGTATGTATGTATGTATGTATATCCTCCCCTAAAAGAAAACGCTCACACCTCCTGCCCAGATAGGGACTACACCTCATCTGCTGATGAAACCAAGTGTCAATATCGTTCTTCTTTTTTTTTCCCTGTGAGTTAACAGCCAGTTTCTGAGTGAGTCGTGAAGGGAAAGATTTCCATTTATCTTGGCAACAGATTGAAAGCGCAGCAGCTCTGCGAATAATCACAGTGATGAAAACTACTGAGAGTGTTAAAGCAAATCAATGTCCTCCTGAAGTGTCATGAGTCTTACCTTCTACCTGCTCCTCCACATGCCAAAATCCACCTTTACATCACTGAGTGGGAGTCCGAGGCGCTCACTCTGACTGACGGATACTTGCACAGACTGTGAATGCAATCCTCTCTGAGTTGGTCTCCGTCCACTCTGTCTTCCATGGAAACAAAACTACCTTCAGAATATGATGTTTTTTTTCCCTTTTCCTTTTAAATTTTATTTTAATCTGGTTTGGTCTCGGGTGAGAAGGAAGCTCATCCCTCCTCCCGTCGACTCCAATTTTAACGAAGCACCGCGCTGGATGACGGTGCGTGAAGAGAAAGAGAGAGAGATACAGAGGGATGCGTAAAGCCAGCAGCTGCAGCTACTGGAAGGCTGTGTGGGTTTGATTTCAGAGTAAAAGGCTGGAATAAGCTCCTAAATAGAAACAGTAGGATACAAAAGTCTGAGACCACATCAGACTTCTGTCATATTTTCATTTAAATCTGGAGGGGAAAAAAAGTGAAACTCTGAGGATTTAAACATACTAAAAAACCAAACAAACAAAACACAAAACAAAACACAAAAACCTGACACTCAGGTAGATTTCATCAGAGGTTTATACATCAGTTTGCATTATTTGATCATTTTTAGGGCTGCACAGTGGTTGGCACTGTTGCCTCACAGCTTGAAAATCCATGGTTCGTGTCCCTGGTTCGTGCCTGGGTTCTTTCTGCGCGGAGTTTGGATGTTCTCATTGTACTTCGGCTTCCTCCGACAATCCAAAAATATCAACTGGTAATTCTAAATTGTCCGTAGTTGTGAATGTGATTGTGCTTGTTTGTCTCTATGTAGTCCTGTGACAGGCTGGCTACCTGTCCAGTCTGGCCCATGCCTTCACCCTAAGTCAGCTGGGATAGACACCAGCCCCCCTGTGACCCTAATGAGGATGAAGCGGTGTGTAGATAATGGATGGATGGAAGGTAATCAATATGAAGTATTACTGTGCTTCAAGTTTCCTGTAGACCATTCCTAAGCAGCATTGTGCTTTGGGGAAACATGTTATCAGATTGTCAGAAGTCAGATGGTTACTCTGAGCAGAGAGGAGCTTTCTCATCCAACCCTTGGCAAAATGGTCTTCCTAAGAAAATGAACTTCTTCCAAATATAGCATGAAGAGGATGTAAGTTTTGAGTCCTAACATCCAATCTACACTCTAGTCTGATACTGTCAGTGGATACATTGCTTTCATTGTACAGTATGGGTTGTTTTTATTTTCTCTTTGTGTAATTGCTTAGTCTTGGTATAAGTTTTGAATTCGATAAAGTCCTTGCTGTTTGATTTATAGCTCTCTTCCTCTCTTCATTCCTGAGTGGGAAATTGCAAAAATTCCAATATAATAAATACTACAATTGGCTGTTCTGAATTGAGTTGCTTGCTGACAGAAAGCAAAGCTAACATTCCCGAAATTCACACATATTTGATTGCAACAAACAGCCAGTACATATATGAACTGTAGAGATGTTACTAGTGACATGCATTCTGTGTGGGAGAGTTCTGGTGTTCTTTCTTACTTTTCTCCTGCATATAGGATTACATTTGTGTCATGATAACTGAACATATGTAATCTCCCAAGAAGAAAAAAATCTCACAAAATAAACTAAAAGCAAAAGAATAGCTGAATTTTTTAAATTTTGCTTCATAAAATATGCAGAACTGCTACATTTGAGCACAATACTGAAATGTTTCTTGTCATATAATAATTGCTATTGACCAAGGCCAATATATGGATGATAAGGATGCCTGACTCCTAACAATTGCCTCAGAAAAACAGCAATATGTCTTACCTTGTTTTGCGATTGCCAGTTTTGAGAGACAGAAGTTTATGGAAGGAAATCATTTTCGCCGTACCACTGGTTGTATTTGTAGCCTACTGATCTGTCCCTCCAAAACATATTAATAAAATAGTAAAGAGTGCTGTGAGAGCTTTATGTCTGAATTTAAAAATTAAGCAGCAAAGCAGGTGAGAAAATCCATGTCTGATTGTGTCCACTTGTGTCTTTTTATTGATTTAAAATGCATCAAATTCATCTATATTCTGTCTGAACACATCTTTGAAGATACTTTTTTTATCATTTACTGTTACACATAAAAATTGACTTACCTTCCTGAGCTTTCTCTTATCCTAAATGTAATCTACACTCAAAATCTAAATCTATACCCATCATAACCACGTATAAATGTGACAAGCTACATTTTCCCCCTCATATCTAACTGTCTTTGTGAGAATATCATGTCCTCATAAGGATAGAAGTGGAAGGAAACGCGCTCATGTACATCTCATATCTTCATTATGCCACATGTAAGCCAGGGGATCTCCTGAGACTCTGTTTCGGGGGAGAGTATGTCACAGAAGATTAAAATAGGAGAAAGATAAGGGGAAGTGTAGTGTGTATGAGTAACAAGGGCAACAGCTGTGAATGGATAAAAGTTGAATTCAGATTCAAAGTCACACGGAGCTGAGTGAAAAAGAAAAAAGAGACGGATGGGAGGGTGTAGAGGTAGAAACAAAATAGATCCCACAGGCGCTCCTCTCTTTATTGCTTCATACTGCGAGCTGCTTTTCACTGGTAAAAGCACATGATTAAGTTGAGGACTGGGTTCCCATCGTCACGGCAGCAGCAAGTAGGCAGAATGTGAAGTAGAACTTCCTGTGAAACCTATCAAATTAAGTCTTAAATATATGCACATTTCTCCAGTGTTCTCTTCAGTGTATGGATCAATGAGGGTTGTTGCTCTTTGAACAGAGGCATGAAATCAAATCCTCCTTTTAGCAAGAAAGACTTGATTATAGTGACACATGAGCCAGATATTGACATCCTCTTAAAATCCAGGTCAGCTTATCTGGGAGTGTCGACGTTGTCTACCTCTGATGTCGTGATTCATTTGTTTCGGCAGAAATTGATTGGGCAATTGATCAGTGGTGGTTGTCCATGAAGCCTTTGCGTTGATGCTAATGTGACATTTTGATCTGATTCCACACACACAACAACAAGCCTTTGTCATCATTGTGTTGCTTTCTTTTTCTTCTTCCACTTTAGCGTCCTATGCATGAAAATAGCCACACTGAGGATAACGACAGTGCAAACAAAATACTCTAAATACTAAAAGCAAATAAGCACCTCAATCAAAAAGAGGTGTGTAGTCTTAATTTTCTAAATGAAGGGCCATTACTTTATCGATCTATCCCTCCTTAGTCAAATGTCTAAGTGTATGGAGGACAAGGAATGACTGATTTTAAACAATTAATGGTAGAGAAATAGTCCAACATCTTGAGTAAAAAATACATTTAAGCAAGTTAAATTAATGTGAGGATGAAATTGACATACACTACCAGTCAAAACTTTGAACACACTTTCTCATAGAACTCCATAGCCCTTTTCAGTCCAGTCGTGTGATAAATAACATTTCTGACTTCATCAGTCTGTTAAAGTAACAGCATTCTCTCATTCAGACATAGGTCACTTCTGCATTAATATTCCTCATGGCTTCATAAAACTTTCAGGACAGAAATGTAGAGACCTGCAGAACGATATTTGTCATATTCATCAGACTGAACAATATAGTAGGTGATGTATAATGCATATGACTGCACTGATAATCAAAACACTACAGTTAAATCCACTATATAATCAATGATTTAACTGTTGTTTAAATGTGACTCTGTGTGTGACAGCTCACCTATCAGAGGTGAAGAAAAGTTCACATTGTGACCTTTAGATCCTGATCAATCCTGTCTCCATGTTAGGGATAATTTTAACGTAGTTAATTCTGTTCCTCCATGCCCATATATGCACACAAGTTTCCCATTTTGGAGACGCTCTTAAGGATGCTGCTGCTATCTGCTGCAAGTATTTAATAAACTCAGAGGGGAGACTCCTACAAACAGTTTGAACATGTTAATGTTTTCTCAAAATTCACATTAAATTATTTATTCATGAGTCTTAATATGTTTGTCTTCATCAGAATAAAGCTCTTATAAGAGAATTTTTTGAACCACTATGAAGTTTATCTGCATCAGAATGCAACTGCAATAGGGTCAGTCTCTGAAAACCATGTCGTACAGTGAACATAGTCCATGATAACTATGTTTTACCCATGGCCTTGGCTTCATCATCTTTTTTGCCTTCAACATTTAAAAGATGGAATCAATAAAATGTATTGTAGTTTTAATCAACATTTGCCCCCACGTGTTATCTTGGATTTGATTAGCTAATTTTGTATGAATTTGTTGTGCCTACATGACCATTCAAAAGTTTGGGGTCGCTTAGAAATGTTCTTATTTTTGAAAGAAAAGATCACATTAAACTAATCAGATAATACAGTCTAGGCATTGTTAATGTGGTAAATGACTATTCTAGCTGGAAATGGCTGATTTTTAATGGAATAAGGGTACAAAGGAACATTTCCAGCAACTATCGCTCCTGTGTTCTAATGCTACATTGTGTTAGCTAATGGTGTTGAAAGGCTAACTGATGATTAGAAAACCCTTGTGCAATAATGCTAGCACATGAATAAAAGTGTGAGTTTCCATGGAAAACAGGAAATTGTCTGGGTGACCCCAAACTTTTGAACGATAGTGTATGTGTGGGAATATCCCAGATGGGGTCTTTTTCAGTGTAACTGGTCATAACAAAGCAATGACAGGTTGATACTTTGAATCATTTAATCAGTTATTTGTACTTTATTTACAATTATTGTGCAGCATATCAGATAAAAAGTCATTGCACTGCAGTGACGTGCAGTCAGGGGAGGCAGGTGAGGCACGGCCTCACCTGTCATCATGACAAAAAAAGAAAAAAGAAAGTGTACAAAAATAAATATTAATATTTTCTACTGATCTGTGTTAAAAATGCATTTGCAGTATGACGACACATTTCTGACATTTATTGAGTAAAAATTGCCGAAAGTGAGTTTTTCCGATCAAATCTAGGGCAGAAACCCCGGGTGAGGCAGGGGCAAACTGTGCCTCACGTCTGACTGCATGATCCAATACAAAGTGGGTTGCATGACGCATGCCTGTTTCTGTTCCTCAGCATATCGCCAATATGAACTTTACAGAAATATTCGTTATACACCATGACTTTCTGCAGTCTGCGTAATGTCTTTTATGTATGTGTGAGAGAACTATTCCTGCTGATCGCTGCGATCCAGTGCAGAGAAAAGTCAGCAGGTGAGGCACTCAGTACTCTGCCTCAACTCAAGGGGGCTTACGCAAGCTGGCAGGTGCTTTCTCGCTGCAGTGCTGGGTTCAGAGGAAATCCAATGTCGGCATCATGCTAAAGCCAGTAGGTCTGCACACATCTCTATACTTTAATTTGTTTACAGTATATATGAATTGCTTAAGGGCTGCACAGTGGAATAGTGGCACTTTCGCCTTGCAGCAAGAAGATCCGGTTCAGATCCCGACCTGGGCCTGGGATCTTTCTGCATGGAGTTTGCATGTTCTCCCTGTGCATGCGTGGGTTTTCTCCGGGTACTCCGGCTTCCTCCCACAGTCCAAAAATATGCTGAGGTTAATTGGTTACTCTAAATTGCCCGTAGATGTGAATGTGAGTGTGCTTGTTTGTCTGTATATGCAGCCCTGTGACAGACTGGAGACCTGTCCAGGGTGTCCCCTGCCTTCACCAGAGTCAGCTGAGATAGGCTCCAGCACCCCCCGCAACCGTAGTGAGGATAAAGCGGTGTATAGAGAATGGATAGATGGATGGATGAATTGCTTAAAACACAACATGGGTGCTCTATCAGTAGCTATAAAAGAAAGTTCTTCATAGGACAAATATGTTCCTGTGTATATGTTTGTGTTGGTTTGTGAGTGTAATTGAAAGATGAATGCTGATGGATGTGAAGCATTATCAGTAGTTGCATGCTGTTGGATGAATAGTGAAATAAGATGCTTTTTTCAGTTCTTACAATCGTAAATCTGACTCTTGAGGAGTCAGTGCCTCATCAGCCATGAATCTCACAGCATGTCACTGTTGCACTGTCTCTGTAGCACTTATTTTTTTTATGCTAAGAATCACCCTTCTGAGAGAAAACATATCCTGATATAACAGCCTCCATTTGTTGTCTTGTTTGTCTTTATGCATCTTGTTTATTGGCTGTTTGAACAGTGCATGAATTCATAATAATATCTTCTTGGCTGGTTTGGTTCTCCATACAGCACAACTCTGGGGATTTCGTGTAAAGTGGGGATTTTTTGAAAGCTCTCCTCAGACTATGAAAACCAATCCAGTCAAACTAAAATCATGTTGTTGTTTTTTTTCTCTTAAACAAGTCCTCATCTAAGTACCTATGTGAAACAAAGCCTCCAGCAATCATTCTCTTTTGTGGAAGTATAATTATCTGGCTGAGTGGGACTCTCTTATTGGTGAAGTGGGACACTTATTTTAGCATTAAAGCTTGTAATGTGGTCAACAATATACCAAATTTACTCCCATACCTGTGCTTTAATTGCATCCATACATTTGTTTTTCTAATTCATGCCTACACAGCTTCTGAACAAAACAAAACAGTAGTTATTAAATGCATTGAAGTCACTGACTAAAAGCTCAACAAGTTAAAATACTCTTGGTTGATTAAAAAGAAAACATCATAGCTAGATTGTTTTCTCTCTTGCTTCTACTTTGCCCTGTTTTATATTTTATTTTCTATGTTGCTTCTTTTTTTACAAGTAACCCAATGAATATAAAATATGAACTATCACTGCAATTACAAATGCTTGTACTTTATAGCTATTTTAACTCAACGTATTAAATATTAATGAAAAAATCATTCCTATTTTAGCATTTTTATTCACTGACTCAATTTTTCGAGTAGTTTTTACCCTTAAAAGGGCTGTCCCACCTCACAGTATCCGTCTGGAAGATGTCATGAGTCAGATCCAAAAATGAGACCAGCTGATTGTTTTGTCTGATATGTATCGTAGTGGATGGCGTCCAGCTCACATCTATGATGTCTCATGACAGTTAGACAAACACATTAGGATTTTTTTTAGCCTTCTCTTGTGTCATGTGACGTCTGTTCTGTGTTCTGGTGGAGCTGATAAATAAAAGCACAGCCAGATTCTGAACAGACAAGCTGCCTAAGTGTCTCATCCAAACCCAGCTTATAACCAGGTCACTGGGTAATATTCTGCTTATCAGTGTTGTTTGTTGCTGCTTGTTTGTTTTAAGTTTTAAAAAACCAGGTAGGTCAATTGAGGACTATTTCTCATTTCCAATTACAACCTGTCCAAGAGGCAGTATAAAAGGTAAATACAAAACAGTGGGGACATAAAGACAGAAAAAAAGAAAAAAGACCAACAGAAACAGTTCATACAGTTATAAACAGTGACACATACGAAGACGGAAATGGCTAAAAGCAAGTACAATGGTCTTGTACTATTGAATTTTTAAATGAGGAGAGGAACGAATGAGCTAAGCTTTAAGGTCTACTGCAGACGATTCCACAAAGATTTTGCAGACTTCAGAATGCATTACAACTGAAATAAGCCACTTTCCAGCTTTATCTTTCATGAGTTTACAGTTTTACACAGAGGAGTCCAAAAGTCTGAGACCACAACATATTTCAATACCAATGATAAGACTAGATTAAGTAATTTATATGAAAAGTTGATTGTCTGTAAAAAAAATTTCAAAAAATTTAAAAAGTACATGAATTTCAGAATTTTATTCTTTTTATTCTTTGTATGCCCTTTTGCTTTACTGAAAGCAGCACTCGAGCTCTATGGACTCCCCCTGGTTGTTCAAAGCTGATAATTCACAGCATGATGTTACATTGTTCCAAAAGGCTTCCTGTCGAGTCAGAAATGTTTGCAGGGGCGATTCTAGGATCAGAGGTTTAGGGGTGCTGAGCACCCAGGGGTGCCCAGCCAGGCAAGATAAATTTCTTCATTGTTTTGTACGTTTTAATGCAGTTTCACTCCCACATTTGTGAAAGAAAAGCATAACACTTTTTGAAAAGGTCTGTGACTAAACCATCCAATCTGATAAAGGATATTTAAATGCTGAATCACCGCAAAGGAGGAATGCACTGGAATCTTAAAAGAAACATATCGTAGTCCTAATTTCTGGGAAAAGACGACTCATTTAGATACAGCAGCTCCTCAACATACACATAAACAGCATGTATGTTTCTGGAGTAAACCAGCCCCCTATACCAAGCACCAAAAAACAAAAACAAAAATGGACCTAGGACTTATTTTTTGACTTTTATTTGAAATGTGATGCACAGCATTTCTTTCCCTGGTCTGCACACTCTCATCTCCCAGAGTCTCTCCTTGTTCTCTTCCTTTTATAGTGAAATTAAACAAATAGAAAAACAAATAGATAATTAGGAAAATGTAATGATGTTCTGTTTAGAATGAAGTCCACTGATATCTGTTAAGTGTGCTTCTGAAAAGCATTTACTGTGGGGAGAACACATAACCTCCATGACATATATGTAAAGTTATATTGTGAAAGGATGTTTTTCTTTGTCATCTTAACAGTTACTGTTTTACGAGCCACTATTCTCTGTTTGTTTTCTTACCTGGTTCTTCCTGACTTTGCACTCTCTCCTCTCCTTCCCCTTTTTCGTCTCTCCCTCTTTGGACTGACAATCATACACAAATAGATTGTATTCAGCTAGAGGAAAAATTATATAAATATGAAAAAATACCAATAAGAATACAAATAAATAACGTCCTCTCTCTCTGTTTGTAATGGCAATCTAGGCAAATAACCAGACAATGTGTTTTATATCTGATAACAGATATAAACACTGATACATTGATCCAACTTACAACATTACTCTTGATAGATAGACCATTTGATCTTACACTCTTACCTGAACCTGGCTCTTTTCTTCGAAAAAACAATCTTATGTCCATGATGAGGCTGTCTGTCTGCACACACACACAATAGGAGTTATAATGTTAATGTGCATCCAGGCAGTTAGCTAGTCAGTAGCACCTTGGCTTTAATATTAATTCACGCACTGACACAACAGCTAGCTTCTCTTAGTCCAATTCAAACAGACACTGACCACCTGTAACGTTTGCTAGCTAGAAAAAACGTAAGCTAACTCCTACCTAACAACGTAACACAACAGTAACCTTTGATTAAATGCAGCAAAAATGAGGACTGGTAATGATAATAATGTGTTGGTATTGAGTGGTAGAAGTTCAAACCAGGTACTCACACCACTACGGCACATTACCTTCTGTGGGGCAGCGCTTAGCTCTGCAAGTAGCCGCTCAGAGCCATAGAGCCCGATACTGTTGGAGAAAGTTGAGCAGGATCAAACCATTTTGAGGCAAGATGGGGGGAGGGGGGTGCTGTATTTTTGTTGTTAAAACATTACGTATCAACCAAGTACTGTATGCTTTTTTTTTTTTACACTTTTCTGGTTTGTTAAAAAAAAAGGACATGCGATACAAAAAATAAAAATAAAAATCTTTTAAATTTTAGCGGTGCTGGGATTCAATTTGGGGGTGCTGAAGCACCCCCAAAAATGGGCTAGAAACGCCTATGAATGTTTGTCTTTCTCAGTCTTCAAATGCCTCTAAATGACCAGGGAACTGAGATCAGGTTGTGAAAGAAAGTCTGTGACAGTCAGAACTGTTTGGTCTTCTTTGGTCTTTGAGGTATGTTTGGGTTTCTTAACCTGCAGCATGAACCCTTCTCCACAAAGATGTAAGCCAGAGGCTGGAGCATGTCACTGAGAAATTAAATGCTCCTTTGTCAGGGTGAAGTTAAGGTGTCCGAGCAGCAAAACACCCTCAGATTTCACTATTGGTTTGATACATTATGATATATTCATCTTCCCCATTGCGCCCCGTGCATGGACTGTTACTGCTGCTAATTTCTGCCTGTGATTCATCAATTTGTAGGACTTCTTCCTTTTTCCACTAGGTAATGGTGCTACATCTCTGCTTGCATCCATGGGTTTTCTCCGGGTACTCCGGCTTCCTCCCACAGTCCAAAAATATGCTGAGGTTAATTGATTACTCTAAATTGCCCGTAGGTGTGAATGTGAGTGTGATTGTTCGTCTGTATATGTAGCCCTGTGACAGACTGGTGACCTGTCCAGGGTGTCCCCTGCCTTCGCTCGAGTCAGCTGGGATAGACTCCAGCACCCCCCCCCCGACCCTAGTGAGGATAAAGCGGTGTATAGAGAATGGATGGAGGTTCCATTGATGAAGTTGCTCATTTCATTTGCTCGGTAGACAATGTTTGATGCGTTGATCTCCTGATGATATACTTACTTTTGGTCCTCCTGATTGTGTTTTCAATATGACTGTTTCTGTTTCTACAAAGTACTTTAGACTGCCTTGCACTGCCCACTTAAGCCTTAATTAGACTCTCTTATGGACACACACAGACAGCTGTGGACACTATGAACACACAGTTGTTGTTATCATATTACCTTTCTAGTTCCCACAAGTCCACTTCAAGGATCTTTTTTCATACATGTGCAGTAGAGCCTCTGTATGGTCCGTGCTCACTACTGCCACAGTAACCCTGAGGCAACCTAAACGTAATGTTTGGGCTGCACATGGACATCCACAGAGGACTCCATGTATATTCTTGTGTTTTTGAGGAGATTACAAAATTTCATCACATGGATCTTAGCAGTCTCTTACAGACTTGTGGACAATTTGAAATTTAAAGTAGCAACACTGACATTTACACTACTTCTATACAAGTCCACAGGAGTTCACACGGAGGACTCACAAACACTGAAAGTATAACTCTGATCTTCAGTGTAGCTTGTCACATTTATACGTGGTTATGATGGGTATAGATTTAGATTTTGAGTGTAGATTACATTTAGGATAAGAGAAAGCTCAGGAAGGTAAGGTAATTTTTATGTGTAACAGTAAATGATAAAAAAAGTATCTTCAAAGATGTGTTCAGACAGAATATAGATGAATTCCAGATGCATTTTAAATCAATAAAAAGACACAAGTGGACACAATCAGGCATGGATTTTCTCACCTGCTTTGCTGCTTAATTTTTAAATTCAGACATAAAGCTCTCACAGCACTCTTTACTATTTTACTAATATGTTTTGGAGGGACAGATCAGTAGGCTACAAATACAACCAGTGGTACGGCGAAAATGATTTCCTTCCATAAACTTCTGTCTCTCAAAACTGGCAATCGCAAAACAAGGTAAGACATATTGCTGTTTTTCTGAGGCAATTATGAGGAGTCAGGCATCCTTATCATCCATATATTGGCCTTGGTCAATAGCAATTATTATATGACAAGAAACATTTCAGTATTGTGCTCAAATGTAGCAGTTCTGCATATTTTATGAAGCAAAATAAAAAAAAATCAGCTATTCTTTTGCTTTTAGTTTATTTTGTGAGATTTTTTTTCTTCTTGGGAGATTACATATGTTCAGTTATCATGACACAAATGTAATCCTATATGCAGGAGAAAAGAAAGAAAGAACACCAGAACTCTCCCACACAGAATGCATGTCACTAGTAACATCTCTACAGTTCATATATGTACTGGCTGTTTGTTGCAATCAAATATGTGTGAATTTCGGGAATGTTTGCTTTGCTTTCTGTCAGCATGCAACTCAATTCAGAACAGCCAATTGTAGTATTTATTATATTGGAATTTTTGCAATTTCCCACTCAGGAATGAAGAGAGGAAGAGAGCTATAAATCAAACAGCAAGGACTTTATCGAATTCAAAACTTATACCAAGACTAAGCAATTACACACAGAGAAAATAAAAACAACCCATACTGTACGATGAAAGCAATGTATCCACTGACAGTATCAGACTAGAGTGTAGATTGGATGTTAGGACTCAAAACTTACATCCTCTTCATGCTATATTTGGAAGAAGTTCATTTTCTTAGGAAGACCATTTTGCCAAGGGTTGGATGAGACTATTTATGCTACTCTGAAATTTATCTGTTAAACATTAAGCTTGCTGAGACAGTTAGCTTAGCATAAAGAATAGAAGTAAGTACAAACAGCTAGCCAAAGGTACATTTCCACAATGGTGTTTTGGACACAACTTGAAGAGTGGTCATCTATGCAGATGATTCAACAAAGCCACGCTATAGCACCTGATTGAACGAACGTTTAGCTTGTAGGCTGTCTGCTCCTGGATTTCATATGGGACCAATAGTGGCTTATTCAGAAACTATATGTACACTTTTCAATAATATTAAAAATGTAGTTCACCCAAAATGTGTTTTTGAAATGTGCTGCTGAACCGGTCTTCATTTTAAATTCTTTCCATTCATTATATTTACACCCTGGACAGGTCGCCAGTCTATCGCAAACAAGCACAATCACATTCACACCGACGGACAATCTAAAATTAGCAATTAACCTTAGCATGTTTAAGTCTGTGGAAGGAAGCTGGAGAACCCACAGAAAACCCATGAATCCACAGGGAGAACATACAAACTCCATTCAGAAAGATCCCAGGCCCAGGCCGGGACAAAGCCCGGGATCTTCGAGTTGTGAGGCCACTGTGCTAACCACTGAGCCTTCATTTTAAGTTCACAACGGTTAATTAAAAACTTTATCAAGAATTTGTAGAAATGTCAGTTTGCATAAAGTAAGCCTAGACCTTCATTTTATGCAATGAGGAACAGTCAACATGGCCTATAATGTACAATGTGGCGCTACCAGAATGTGTTGCATTCTAGCTTACATAGATAGTGATTGGTAAGTGTGGAAATGATAGATGCTGTGGACATGTAAAATAGAAAAGCTCACAAATAAATGTATATCTCATTAAACGACAAGAAACAAACAGGAATCGTGGTTTTACAGTAATCTTGTAAGCGATGCAATTTCTGAGTTATAGAGCGCTGATTGGCTCATAGTTTCCCCATGTTTCCAGGCTTTGTGCTAAGCTAAAATGTAGTATTATATTTCTTGGAAACACAATATAGGAAGTAACTGAAAAGCTAAAATGTCAGATTATTCCATTAAAATGATTGACCTCTTCACATATGTCAAAAATTTAGAATCCAAGTACTGTATCTGAAGCTCTATTTCAATTTCACCTTTCAGTTATGAAAATGGGGACTAAGAGGAGGGAATGAAGGGTTCACAAGTACAGAAATCCAGATGTATACGTGTGTGTATGTGTGTGTGTGTGTGTGTGTGGGTGTGTCGCAGTGGGGAGGATGGCAGGAATATTGATTCTGCTGTCCTCATTAGCATGTACCTGTGGGGCTAACGTCTCTATGGGGTTCTGGCGAGACAAGCCAATTCTCCGTTTGCCTCCCTGTGGTGAAAGACTGGCTTGCCACTCCCCTCCTGTGCTGCCTGACACTTTGGACTGAGAGGGAGACCAAAATAGAAGCAGTAAAGACAGAATCGCAGACCAAAGAGGAACACACACAGTTCTGGCTTCTATGGCAACCATGCTGGGAAGGAAATAAAGCGTCACTTAAAATATCTTTAGTTGCTTACTGTTTTTATTACTCCGAAATTCATTACACTCCCATTATATGCTAGCATGACATATATCCGCTCTCAGTATGACGCATTGCCGTCCTCTCTGCTTTTCTAATGTAAAGCAGCTTTAATTACATTAACTTCAACTTTACAAGGCTCCTTTATTTTAAAAAAATCATTAAAGATGGGGGGAAACTAAATAATCACTTTTAATATAGGGATGTCTATCCGTCCTTTTGCTTTTTTCCGGACATAAATGGTCCAGGAGTTAAAATCACAGAAAAGCAGTGACATTTTGTTAGTCACTCACACAATTTTGCAATACACAAAGAATTTTGTATATAAAAAAAGACAAGTAACATTTTCTCTTATTTACCACTGGGTACATTTTTTGGCAATGGAATGTCTATGTTTTGATCATTATGACACATGTACTGATGTGTCTGTTGGAGCCTGTAGTGTTTTCGCTGTGTTGGTGTTCTCTGAAGTACCTGTCATGGTAACACACAGTATATAAATAAGCTCATGGCCTCTGTGCTATCACGAAACATTTTTCTTTTGGCTGTTTTTCTCTCACAGTTTTGCCTGTGCTTCCTCAATAGACCTGGTTTCTTTCTCATATTTTTTCAACCCATTCTACCAGTGTGGCTCTAATGGGATGCCAATGGCAGTTGACTACTCGAGTGACTTTTGATTGCCTTGACATTTAGTGCAGACATTCATGCTTTCCAGAGGATGACACCTACAGGCTTCTGTAATTCCCTGATTGTTCGCCTAGCATTACCAAGAGGATGACATTTGTGGCTTTGAGTGGAAAATCTCTTGAAGTAGTAGATAGATTGTCATGGAATGTGGTCTAGATAGTCTTCTCTGACGTGAAGTATTTTCTGACAACCACATCCACTGAATTGCACTAATGCACTTGAGAAGAACCTGAGCAGAGACAGCAATCGTCAACACAGTTGCAGGTTTATTGTGAACTGCACAGAGTACAACCAACCAAGTTGATCTTGAGAGCAAACGATAAAAGGTTTTTATATCAAATACAGTTCTCAATCTGCCCCATGTGCATCACAAAGCCCTCAGCTTCTGAATGGCCACATTCTGTATTTCCTGATAAGAGATGTCTGCATGCAGACTTCATAAAACCTCCAGTCCGCTCATCTTGTGACCTTGTATGGCATCTTCCAAGCAGACAGTGTGACAGATGTGGAGTTTACATAAACAATTTTTATCAATTACCAGTACTCTGACAGTTCACTTGTTTAGTCACACTGCTCTGTGACTTCCTGCATTTCACATGAACCTTTCTCTCTGTATAAGGATTTTTAAAATCTTTACATTATGTGCTACTGTTATGCAAACGTACATACCACACTAAGTGTCAAACGTTCCCCATGACCCACAAACAAGACAAAAACACACATTCACCCAGCATATAAATGCACCATCCTCTACAACCTGTCAATGGATGTATTAAACCTGTATAAAAAGGGTGGTGTCTACAACAAGGGCTGCACTAATATACATGGGGGTAACCACCATCTCAGAAGTGAGGGGGACAAATTTTTCAGAGCGATTTATCATTCTCTTACATTTAATTGCACCATCCTTAGTGGCTAAAGAACCACATAATCCCTAACAGCCACAGTACAATACCAGGGGACCAACTAGGCTAGTTCTTTAAACTATAAAGTATAAAACTTTAAACTATAAAATCTAAAGTTTTACTGGCCAAACTCTAGTTGAGTTGACAACAATGTCCCTTGAACATCTACTGGACGAGTAGCCAAAGGTGCCAAACACTGAACATGAAATGATCAGTACTGCCTGGTTTCTCCCTGCAATAGATATCTTATTTTCAGGAAGTTATAATCTCTCCTTACCTGTAAAGACCCTACATCCTTGTCCCTGCTGCTGGCCTCTGATCCATCTCCTCCCTGACTCTGCTCTTTCTGTTATGGCAATAAACATAAAAAATGTGGTAAGAAAAATTCTGAAATAGCATTAGGAAGAGTAAAAATTGCAGTAGAATTTAACCTCAAAATCACTTTAACCCATAGATACATATTTTTTTCTCAGCCACTTATAGATTTTTTTCACCTCTGCAGACCCTGCATGGTCAACATTACTGCTGGCCGCCGCCTCTGGTCCATCTCCTGCCTGACTCTGCTCTTTGTTATGGAAATAATCATTAAAAAATCTGAAAATCAAAATTCTGAGATAGAATTTGAAAGAAACACAGTAAAAATAGTTGTAAATTTAACCGCTTTTATACCATAGATAGCCTATTCTTTTTTCTCCTCCCTGACTCTCCTCTTTTGGGACCAAAAGACTTAAATACATGGAGAGCAATTGTGAGCACATCTTCTGCCCAGAAATGAAAGAGGACTGGGTTTATTCCAAGAATAAACTAATTAGCAAGTAATGTAACAGAGGCAACCACATTTAAATTATTGTTAACTAGCTTAACATATTGATATATTGCCACGTTTTACCTTGTCATCATTTAGCTAACAAGTCTAACATTGTTTGCATCCAACAAGGTAACACAACTTACACGGTTTGTTTGGAAAAAAATGTGTAAAGTTTTTTGCTTCTTGCTAGCTCTGGCTGGTTTGCTAAACATTACTCCAGACGCACGTTCAGCACTGCTCAGCACAGCAGCACGTCTCCTGTGGAACACCTGCGTTAGCATGCGCTCATGGTGCATTCAAAGACGGCTCGGGAAAACACGTTACTGGATGCTAATAACGGGTTTAGCTGTTGTAACGGCTGAAAAAAGTGCAGGGGACAGAGGGGACAGATGTGGAAAGTGCGGGGGACATGTCCCACGCGTACCCCGCGTCTGTTACGCCCATGCTGTTGAATGTTGAGTTTTTAGATGTCTGTACAAATTATTTGTGGAGCCTGACTTAGAAATATTTTTTGACAAATACTGCATTTACCCTTACTGTCTACCACAAGAGAAAAGTGAATCCAAATGCTGCTTCATTTCCTTAATTGGCTCATTTTGTCAACAAGGACGGACTGACTCTCCTCCTCCTCATTTAGACCGCTTGCTGCTGCTGCTGCTCTCCAAGGCAGGGGGCATTCACGTGTTTCTGTGTTGTTGTTGTTGTTTTATTTTTTTTTACTGGCGCACTCACGTGAAGGCAGCATGCACAACCTGGCGTGACGCTATTTGCATATCTAATAAGCACCATGCAGCTGGGCTGCGCTCCTCCCCATGTAACTGGGGAAAAAAAGAACGGTTCCCAGTTGCGACTCGGATCCCATCGTTCATGTTAACGAGCCGTTCAAAAGAACCAGTTCGTTCGTGAACGTCACAACACTAGAGGGGACAGATGTGGAAAGTGCGGGGGACATGTTCCACGCGTACCCCGCGTCCGTTACACCCATGCTAATATATACATTAAGCACAACAGTTTCAAGTTACCTTTCGACAATTTTCCCAAACAGCATTTGAACAGCATGCATTAGAGTGTCTATATAATGAGAGTGGCGACAACTGGGGATTTGAAGCCATTTTGTTTCCATTCACTCAATATGGGACGCGCAGCGTGAGGTGCACATTCACGAAAATTATGGATTGTTTACTGATTTCAAGACATGTTTTGGACAAAATAATTTACTGGCTTGTTTTGTCTGGATGTCCAAGGTTGGATTATGGCCGTTTTGTGGAATATTTTCATCTGTGACTAGTTTTGAGCCTTCAAAGGTGAGTTGTGCTGTTTACATTATTTGCTGTTTGTTGGACAAATGTGTTTATATTACCCGCTGTGGTAATCACATCTGAAAGTGGTTTATACCGGCGGATTCATGAGAATCTAAGCTTTCCATGGGTGTATAATGTTTCTATCATCGAGCTTGCAGCTTCGGTCAATTTAGTAAAATACGTTTTCCCGTCCGCCTGTACGGTGCTGCACCTGTAAGCATATGGCTAACAGCATCCTCATGCTAACAGCGGCTAACAGCCCAGAAACAGGTGAACAACACGGAGCCTGTTCGGGTCATATGAGGCTGATAAGTGACTGCAGGTTGGACGGAAAACAGAAAATAGGAAACAGAAAACTGTCAGCTGTTTGTTGAATTGGAAATCATGTGAATGAACAGGGAGGCTGTTGTCGAAGCTCAGATGGGCCGCTGAAGTTTAACGGGTTACCCCGTTAAACTTCAGCGGTCCGTATTTCATGCATCTCCATGCATGAAAATGGTCAAAGTCAAAATAAACACAACTGCCTAAAATCAAATCAAACTTTTCTATCTGTCATTCACCCATACATCATAACATGAAAGTACATACATGGGACTAACCTGGCACAAAAATCATGATGAAGTCGGTTTCCATCCCACTCTCCGGACTTTATTTTCCCAGTTTCATTCTTTCACTACTCCTGGGAAATCTAAACATGTGTAATCCCTTCTCCGATCGATTTGTGCACCCAAAGGCACAACAGCCCGTCATTTTTCAGGTATTTATGAAGCCAAAAAAGTCCTAGAATTACTCTCTGCGTTGTAAACAACGTTAACAGGCATAACCGGCATTCATGAATAGGAAACAAAATGGCTCCTATAGATCACGTGACCAAAATTTTTTGGACCCGTCATGTCGCCACTCTCATTATATAGGCACTCTAGCATGCATGTCTTGCATGTTGAACTGTGAGATGAGGCTTTAGCACCTAGAGAAAATCCACACAGGCACAGATAGGACATAGAAAGGACCAAGTCGACCAGCAGGTTTGAACCCACAACCCTTCTGAATATGTACAATATATAGCCACTCAGAACATGGGTAATTAGCAAAAACATGTCTGTTGTTGCTAATCTGCAGCATATTACCACTATCACTGTGAACATGGTAGCACTGTGACATTAGCATTCAGCTGAATCATAGCAGCTTAGCCTCACAGAGCCGCTAGCATATATGAAATTATGTTTATTGGTGCTCGTAATTGTAAGTGAATTTATTCTTTTAAGCCCATTTTAATAATTAATTCTTCTTTCTGCATCATGTTAACACTTGATGGATTCCACATGAGAAAGCACTGTTATACTGTGCAGTACATCAAACATTAAATACATAAACATTATGCATAGAGTGCTATGCTTTCAAGAAAATATGTTTATGCAATAGATTCCCAAATAAATTGTGCATGAGATAGTGAAGACAAAACATATTCAGTAAAATTCATCAGCCCTATTCAAAGCCCATAAACCAGTCGCGGATACAAATGTAATTAAATCTGCTAATGGCAAAGCAGTCAATAGTTTCAATGTATTCTCCTCATGTCTGTGCTATTGCAGGCTCCTGCCAAACTGTAGTGAATAATTCCTTGACTGATGGCAAATAATGACAGAGGCGAGGCTATAAATATAAGCAACTTGCATTTTGACATTTTGGATTGATAAACAAGAAATATTATTTCACAGTACTAATATCCCCAGGGATTAAAACATAGAGTACTTGACATTTCAATTGTCTTTTTTTCTTATTTAACTCTAAAGGTCAGATGAGGAGACTGTAAACTTCATTTGAGAGTGACGACTCCTTTCATAAATGAGGCGCACACACTGCCAAGTCTGGATGACGGTAATTATGCCTTAAGAAGTAAAAGTCACTTTTGCAAACATCACATTTGTCCTGAATTAATACCTATCAGTTTGTTTCTCCCACACTCCCCAGAAGATTCATTATTGAGAAGTTAGGCCAGGAAAAAAACAAACATGAGCCACGAAATAGGAGGACATGAATAGGAAACAAAAAACTGAGACCCATTGCTAACAATTTAGGTAACAGTGTGTATGTTTGAACTTGGGCTCAAATGATAAGTTATTCTGCCGTATGCAACCTTGATTTTCATTGCTGACCATTATAAGTAGAAAATAAATTCTTTTTTTTTTTAAAAAGGTGAGAACTTGGGTCTTCAACATGATGCCTAAATTGTCAGTTCTTGCAGAATGTATTGTACTTATTCTGCATGTAGTTTTGGTGGATTTTAATATCTCATAAAAAGAAAAAGTGAACCGAAAAAGCCCCAAATGGTACAAAGGGAGTGGAGCAGGCTGCTCGTGTCACTTAAAAGAAAAGGTTGTAATAAACCTAATTTAAAAGATCTGAGGCAAAGTGACAGGCAGGTGCAGGTTGGCCCCTCATCTTCAACACAACCCTCTTCTTCTGTCCCGGAGCCTGGCCGCGGTAAAGCCTCAGGGTCACAAGCATCTGGCTTACATCATAAATGTTGCCTGCACTTACACCGCAGTTGTGCAAAAAGGCAGAAACAACAGCGACAGAAGGCGCACCATTTGGTCTCGCCTCTGAGGCCTTGAAGAAAACAATCATGCCATCTTGACTTCAACATACCAAAGATGTTGTGTGACAAAGCCAGCTTTGGCACGAAGCTGGTTGTACAATGCTGGTGTCATGATGGTGAACTGGGTACATGGGTATCCTCTGGTAAGAACATGGCTGAACACGCCACTGTTGTGGACAGATCTTGGGAGTCATTCATGCGTTTTGAAACTGTCAACATGCATCACAAACTGCATCTATTGAAGCATGAAGTGGGACAGTTCTATAAACTTTACACTTATGGAAGCCTGTTTGAACATTTAAAAATGAGTTTGAGTATCTGGAATTAAAATTACAAACATCAACATCTGACACATTCTGACAAGTCAAAACCACAGAGATATCTGTAATGCAGTTTTGGTTACAGATATCTTAAATGTCATTATAACCAGTCCCAATTGTTGTGCATGATGCTGCATATGTAAAGCTTCCCATTAGATATTGATCCAGGAAAGCAGCAGAAGCAGAAGTAATAGTGGTTGGTGGATGAAATCGGTAGATTGATTGCCATGAACAAGGAAAAGCTTATCAGCAAGGTGCTTGTATAAAACAAGAGCTTCATTCATTTAAGACTTGTGTTTGGAAATTACTAGAACTTTGACCTCATGCTGCTCTGACATGGCGGGAAAAATAAGCCGTCTATTCCTCCTACTTGTCGCAGCTTCTGACATAATTACACATATCTGCAAAACCATTGTGTTGAGTCAAAACTCTAATTCAAGATATCTGTAGTTACTTTCATGAAATTAGTTAAACATATCTCCATCATTCAGACTAGTTAAAATTTACCTAAAAGATGTAAAATATGTAGGTACCTTGAGTTGAGCCAAATTAACAATGTCTTGAAGTGGAATTCAGCTTCAGTCTACTGGTTGAGTTGCATAGATATTAGCTTGTGTGACAGGTCGCCCTTAAACAAACAGCAGCTCCTGCAGCTCTGCTGTCCAAGGGTTGAGTCAGCTGGTGTATTGCCACAGCTTAAAGGTCATGCTCCAAAGTAAATACACAACTCAGAGATAGTTTGAGTCTTGTTAGGAATTTCTTGGTTAAAGAGCAAATGTTATTTGACATTTAGAGACAATTTAATGCTGTGGACTCGTAGTAAATTGTGTTCATGGGTTTCTGAATAGTGGACAGGGTTTTAAATTTTACATTTTGGGAAGAACATGTATCCCCTTTTTTCTGTCTTTTCAAAGGTGAGTGCACTGATACCACTTTTATGTCTATACGGTAAATAATATATTAGGGCCAACAGTTGTAGCATAAAGACAAGAGAGAAATAGTCAGACAGTCTCTGCACCCTACCAAGAAATATCTGTCTTGTCATTTTTAAACATAAAGCGTTATTGGATCAGCTTTATCTCTGGTGGTTGAATTTTTTGACATTTGGATGGCTGTCACCAACTGCTTGCAATCTATGCTAAGCTACGCTAACTGTGTCTCAGCTGTGGCTCCATATTTGCCATACAGCGGGCCTCTTTCAGCAGGATAATGGATTGTGCCACAAAGCAAAACTTGTGCAGGAATGGTTTGAGGAGCACAACAACAAATTTGAGGTGTTGCCTTGGCCTCCAAATTCCCCAGATCTCAATCCTATCAAGCAACTGTGGGATGTGCTTGACAACAGGTCCAATCCGTGGAGGCCCCACCTTGCAGCTTATATATATATATATATATATATATATATATATATATATATATATATATATATATATATATATATGTGTGTGTGTGTGTGTATATATAGATATATATATGTCAGGGTAGAGACTGCGATTTGGTAGAGTTGGAGTTTCTACCAGTAGAGTTTGCGATTGGAGTCTCTACCAGTAGAAACTCCAATCCTACCAGTAGAGATGGAACTTTAAATCTGACCCCTGCCCTGACCCTAACCTGAACTAACCCTGACCTTTAAATCTGACCCCTGCCCTGACCCCTGACCCTAACCTTAAAAGTCTAACCTTAGCCCTGACAAATCTCTACTGGTAGGATTGGAGTTTCTACTGGTAGAGATTGCGATCGCAGTCTCTACTGGTAGAAACTCCAACTCTACCAAATCGCAGTCTCTACCCTGACATATATATATATATATATATATATATATATCAGTAAAAGCATGTTTCTATTGGTGGTGGTACACGATTAAAAAAGAAATTCAAATGATTACAGGCTTTGTAATTAATTAATTGAGATTATTCCCATTCCCATAATAAGTAAAGATTATCAAGTCAAATAAATTTTGATTGACAGGTGAATCGATGAATAGACATATGTGTTTACAATGTCAAATTTATAGAATTAAAAATGAAACACATAGAAAAAAGTGATTTTGATGATTTATCGTCTGGATATAGTTAGATTTTCCCACTGTATGGCACATAAATAGCTCAGGGACCTTCAAAAAGTTGAAAATCCAGGCGCACCAATGGCGATCATCACATAATTCCTCCAAGGCTCCGTCTCCTTAATGGAGTAATTACTCAAACAACAAAAATGTTTATGTTTCATTTACAGGGGGTCCTTGACTTACGTTTGAGTTCCGTTCCGACGGATCAATATCAGTCGACTTTTGCTGTAAGTCGGAACTCTAGCGAAAATGTAAACAAAGCTGTTACGTGCATCATAATGTCGATCAGTTCTTCAGAAAAGTCATGAATACAATGACTTTCATGCATGTATGAGTCATTTTAGAAGAAGAAAACAAAATATGTTGCCCTGTTTTTACAGCTTAAGTGTTTTATTATATCTAATTTCACTTCCATGGTGATGGCTTTCCTTTTTTTTGAAGCACTGCCATCAGAAGAGTCTGGCTTACGCCTGGGAGCCATAATGAAGGGCAAAAAGCCCATGAATGCAGCACAATCTAAGGTGGTGTACAACTGGTGAATGCAAACAAAGCCGTCTTATAGCGCTGTGTGACGACGTATTCGTCCACTTTGCTCGCCAACTAGTTCTATGTAATCAGTTCCACCTAACCAGTTCTGACGTAATGACGAAACAGCACATGTCGTAAACTGAGGACCCAACCGTAACCAGTTTTGACATAACGACAAAACGCGATAGGTCGAGGACGTTGTAAACAGAGGACCCCCTGTATATTTATTTGTTAATTTTTCATCTGTCTACTACATTCTCAGATTACGGCAAACTCAGAGTGCAATTATAGTGATTATATTCAACATTTTAAGACTTTTTTGTAAACTCAAGTGCTTTCAATGTTTTCTAAAGTGGTCTATTATGGGATGGTTACATTGTTCGCTGGTTCCAGGACTGTAGCTAATGTTAGCTCTGGTGTTTGCAGCAACATGTTTTGCATTGAGGTGATACTGTTGGCTTTAAATGCTGTGATGATAAATAAATCATTTGTTGCACAATTTGCACACAACCACGCTTTTATCCTAGCTGCCATCAGGAAGAAAGAAAACTTTTCACCCTACAAGCTCATTGTGGTCTCGTCCTACATCACTGGTCAACACAAACTTTATTGTGCGCTCAGTGCGTTTTGGTGCGTTACCACCACCTATCGGGCTGGAGTGTGCGTCAGTCTTACCAGTGTGCCAGAATTTTGGGAATTGAGAAAGGTGCGATTAAATGCATTATTTTTTTCGTGCGTTATTTTTTCTGTTACACACGTGGACAAAATTGTTGGTACCCCTCAGTTAAAGAAGGAAAAACCCACAATTCTCACTGAAATCACTTGAAACTCACAAAAGTAACGATAAATAAAAATTTATTGAAAATTAAATAATCAAAATCAGCCATCACTTTTGAATTGTTGATTAACATAATTATTTAAAAAAACAAACTAATGAAATAGGGCTGGACAAAAATGATGGTACCCATAACTTAATATTTTGTTGCACAACCTTTTGAGGCAATCACTGCAATTAAACGATTTCTGTATTTGTCAATGAGCGTTCTGCAGCTGTCAACAGGTATTTTGGCCCACTCCTCATGAGCAAACAGCTCCAGTTGTCTCAGGTTTGATGGGTGTCTTCTCCAAATGGCATGTTTCAGCTCCTTCCACATATGTTCAATGGGATTCAGATCTGGGCTCATAGAAGGCCACTTTAGAATAGTCCAACGCTTTTCTCTCAGCCATTCTTGGGTGTTTTTGGCTGTGTGTTTTGGATCGTTGTCCTGTTGGAAGACCCATGACCTGCGACTGAGACCAAGCTTTCTGACACTAGGCAGCACATTTCTCTCCAGAATGCCTTGATAGTCTTCAGATTTCATCGTACCTTGCACACTTTCAAGACACCCTGTGCCAGATGCAGCAAAGCAGCCCCAAAACATTACTGAGCCTCCTCCATGTTTCACCGTAGGGACAGTGTTCTTTTCTTCGTATGCTTGGTTTTTGAGTCTAAGAACATAGAGTTGATGTGCCTTACCAAAAAGCTCCAGTTTGGTCTCATCTGTCCAAAGGACATTCTCCCAGAAGCTTTGTGGCTTGTCAACATGCATTTTTGCAAATTCCAGTCTGGCTTTTTTATGAGTTTTTTTCAGCAGTGGTGTCCTCCTTGGTCGTCTCCCATGAAGTCCACTTTGGCTCAAACAACGACGAATGGTGCGATCTGACACTGATGTACCTTGGCCTTGGAGTTCACCTTTAATTTCTTTGGAGGTTGCTCTGGGCTCTTTGGATACAATTCCAACGATCCGTCTCTTCAATTTGTCATCAATTTTCCTCTTGCGGCCACGTCCAGGGAGGTTGGCTACTGTCCCGTGGGTCTTGAACTTCTGAATAATATGAGCCACTGTTGTCACAGGAACTTCAAGCTGTTTAGAGATGGTCTTATAGCCTTTACCTTTAAGATGTTTGTCTATAATTTTTTTTCGGATGTCCTGGGACAATTCTCTCCTTCGCTTTCTGTTGTCCATGTTCAGTGTGGTACACACCTTTTCACCAAACAGCAGGGTGACTACTTGTCTCCCTTTAAATAGGCAGACTGACTGATTATGAGTTTGGAAACACCTGTGATGTCAATTAAATGACACACCTGAGTTAATCATGTCACTCTGGTCAAATAGTTTTCAATCTTTTATAGAGGTACCATCATTTTTGTCCAGGCCTGTTTCATTAGTTTGTTTTTTTAAAATAATTATGTTAATCAACAATTCAAAAGTAATGGCTGTTTTTGATTATTTAATTTTCAATAAATTTTAATTTATTGTTACTTTTGTGAGTTTCAAGTGATTTCAGTGAGAATTGTGGGTTTTTCCTTCTTTAACTGAGGGGTACCAACAATTTTGTCCACGTGTGTATTAATTAATCGAAATGAACACGCTGAAGTCCAAGCCCTAGTTTTTTCAAAACCAAACTATGTTTCTTCTAAAATGTAAATAAGAATGCTGTTCAGTTGGACAGGAGCGTATCTGTTTGCAGACTTGGTTTGGAAACAACTGGCTCTATGTTAAACTGTTCCTCTAGCATATTCAACAACAATTTCTAGATATCTTTTTAATAACATACTGCTTTTTTTTTTTTTTTAAGCAAGGCAGAGTTTGCAGAGGAAGCTGATGTTAAAAACAGAGGATGATGTGTGTTAGCATAGTAAGCAGGAATATTAACCACTTTATCACTGGTCAAGCGCTCTGCGACTTACCAGCAGCACCTAAAAGCAATACGGCAGCTTCCCTGCCTTTTTTGTGGGAGGCAAATTGGTCAGGAAGGAGCAGTGAAAACCCAGCGACCTCCCGCAAAAACAGGTGGCTGGGTGTTCACTGTCTGTAATGAAATCATTTTATCACCGATACCTGGTAAATGAGAACATGGAGACAGTGATCAGAGGATGAGGATTCAGATCACACAGCTATAAACAGATCAGTAATGGAGTGGTGAGGAAGCAGACACACTGTGTCTAATGTGTTAATTCTGAGATAAATGGCAAATTTAAACCTTTCAAATGACTGGTCTGTTCAGTGAAAATGTATTTACAGAAATAAATTAAAATGGCCATTGAAAAGCAAACTAACCTTATTAAGCTTTTCTTCTCTATCACAAAACTATACAAAAGTGCTCATAGTGACTGTAACTGCTCAGTAATCTGAGTTATGCTCAAATATTTTGTACAATTTTAGCTGTAGTTGTGTAACTCAACTGCTGTGTGTGCCTGAGAGGAGCAATTAACCAAAAAACAAAGCCAGTTTATTGTGCACATTGAATTCACACATCACGATCCGTTGCACAAATGCTCCTGTTTGGGAATTACTGAGAAATAACAGCCATGAAAAAGTGACAAGTAGCTCCAAGGTGGGCTTTGAATAGTTGGAGGCTGCAACAGTCGGTGAACACAAGCCAAGTGCACAAAGGCAGCAAGTGCCTGCAAAGTACTCTAAGCATTCAAACCAGGTAGCAAAGCCAAACGCAACTTGCTGCAAGCAGAAAAATACAATTATTGTTTTGTTTTGTTTTGTTTTTTTGGGGGGTGGGGACCATCTCTCTCACCAGACTCAGTGTAAGACTATTCTAAATTACATAAGTATTATGAATACAATGCTTGAGAACAATTTAATGAAGAATTTCTTTCATCTATTAGACTAAAGGCAAAGGAAGCTGAGTATGACACTGTGTTATTGTATTAAGGTTAGGGCTTCCCTCGAAGGACGCCCATAACAAATATGTAGTCTGTGCATTCATGCGCTTGCAGAAGAGCTCATTGTCATACTCATACAGGAAAACACATCATGTCTGCAAAAAGAAGCCCTTGTATATTTTGAAGGATATCTTTGCTTTTCTATGAGATCAGCAATAATGTTGTTTAAAGTCTTTGTGAAGGAAGCAGGGGCCTATCGATTATACAATCCTAAGGTGGTGGCAGAAAACATATTAAACTTGCTGCCTGTTTATTCCATGCCGGCTCAGTGCTTTAAAGTAGTGCTGCAACTTTCAGTTTATTCTATCCAATTGTGCAAGGATAGGATCATTCTTAGAAATGCATATCAGATGGTCTCGTCTAATATTTGAAGAGTGCTGAGATATTAGCTGTGCATCAAGTACATACTGCATGTATAAAACATCCATT
The DNA here is from genome assembly GCF_021347895.1 of Acanthochromis polyacanthus. Classification (NCBI taxonomy): domain Eukaryota; kingdom Metazoa; phylum Chordata; class Actinopteri; family Pomacentridae; genus Acanthochromis; species Acanthochromis polyacanthus. The sequence goes on along the minus strand of NC_067113.1, from coordinate 12,682,888 downwards.
GCATGCATAATTGTCATTGTGTTTTTACAGTTACAATATAAACACCCCAACCTCTTTATAAATGCATGAAAATCCCAACAAAGACGGTTTCTTCAAATTTTATTGCTTTAATCTTGTTTTTCTGCAAAGATCAGCAACAACATTAAAACCAGCTGCCTAATACAATGTTGGTCCCCCTTGTACCACCAAAACAACTCTGACCCACTGATCCATAAGATTTCTGAAGGTGGAGAAGTTAGCAACAGATTCTGGAACTTTCAGGGGGAGCCTCCATGAGTTGAAACTGTTTTTCTAGCACATCCTACAAATGCTCAATCAGATTGAAATATAGAGAATTTTGAGGCGGAGTCAACACTGGGAACTCTTTTTCATATTCCTTCAAACCATTCCGGAACAGTTTTCGAGTGTGGCACAGGAAAGTGTGATTCATCAGACCAGACCAAATATTTCCATTAATCCACGGCCCATTTCTAATGCTAATTGTAGGTGCATAGACACAGCGTAGACACTCTGACCATACCGCCATGCAGATCCATTCTGACAACAACTATCATATCATCTTTTGTCTATCATAGCAGCATTAAGGTTTTCTGCAATTGATGCTACAGTAGTTCTTCTGTGGAAACAGATCACACAGGGCAGCCTTTACCTCCAATGTGCAACAATGTGATATCCATGACCTTGTTGTCGGTTGTCCAGTTGCTCTTCCTTTCCTTTCATGATCACCCTACAAACCCTCCTGTTTTGGAGATGCTCTGACCCAGTCATCTTGCCATCGCTGTTTGATCCTAGTCAAAGTTTCTCAGATCCTCGTGCTGCCCATTTTTTTCTGCTTCCAACGCATCAACTGACTCTTAACTTGCTGCTTTATACATCCCACCCCCTGACAGCTGCAACAGAAACAAGACAATCAAAGACACTCACTTCACCTGTCACTGCTTTTAATGTTGTGGCAATGTTGTGAATAGCAGCAGCCATTATTGTGGCCTCTTTTTCCTTTCTGCATTGTATTGTGAAACAAAAGCGTACATGAGCAGCACACTGAAAAAGCAGTGCTGTGTTTAGTATGCATATGCCATCCAATTTTCTGTGTGAACACATTACATACTCATTCATTACTCAGTCTTAGTGTGGAACTGAGACAAAGCTCTTGCAGAGCTAGTTACACCCAAATGATTTCACTGGTGAGTGTATTTGTAAAATCATCTGTTTAAAGCTGCACTTATAAGTATTTTAGATAATCAATGGATGAATTAATTAATTATAATGATGACCAAAGAATTTTATCAACTGACTTTGCATCTTTTTGCTCATTGTTTTAGTTTTATGGTGTACAACTTTATTGTTTTGTTTCATTCTCACAGTTCTCATTGACCTTGTTTCCAGGTGCAATCAGTGGAGGTTTTATAAGAGAAAAAAAACTTAGATAAACCCACCATATGTTACATATCCAGCACCAAATGGCAGATGATGGCTAGTAGGAGAGCAAAGCAGAGCTTAACACAGAGGGAACATTGGAACAAGACTCTAAATTTAGGTTAATGTTGCTCCATGTTTGCATGATGAGTCAGTTGGAAAATGGTTGCCAACACCTTCATTTTTTCCACTAAATGGCCAGTAAATAAAGAAATAATACTGTTTTAAATTATAGCTTAGAGTGAAAATTTGCAGACTCTTGCCTTTCCTTAGCACATGTTGTTTTTATAATGTATATCTATCATTACAACAAATGAATGCAGCCACTTTAATAAATGAGGTTTTACATGGCTTCCATATGTAGCTGGAAATTACACAAATTTAACCAAAGGCACGAAGCGCAGCTCTGCCTCTAAATGCCCCCTGACTGCGGGTGGGAGATGACAAAACATGATGAAATTAAACGTTTTAATGGAAAGTAGCCTGTTCACCTCAGTGAATCGTGACGACAAATGAAATACAACTACTGAGTCTCTCGTGTTAATTTGTCACAGATGAATGGCGCGCGGGATGCTCAGGGGGTTATTATTACCAGCCAATTTAATACATAACCGCTAGTGCAAACACCATGAAACTTAACAAAAGGCTACGCTAATTATCTCCAGTTTGTGTGAGCTCTGCCAGTTGTGACCTCATTTTACTTTGAAAGTTAGATGAACGCATGGATCAGATTAATGAGAAATTCTGTTGATTGGGAATTTTCAAGCTAATTGCAAAATGTATTACCTCATCGAATGACCAACTTGTTTAAGGAGAAGTAACCAGAGGTTTTTTTTTGTCTCTTTTCTAAACAGTGGCTTTTCGTCCTGTGCTTTCACACTCCTGCTGCTTGTTATTCCAGCCGCTTAATGAGGGACTCGTTGACATCTGCAATTCCAGGTGAATGTAATTAACGCTGATTACCCACTTGGTAAGACGGATAACCGGCAGCTCGATGGGTCCTGAGGACATGATTGAGAACCACCGAATTTTAAAAAAACAAATCACTGTGGCAATTAACACAATGCACACTAAATGTCAGTTTTTCAAATAGGAAAAGGAAGAAGGAAAGGGCAAAGTGTTTTATAGCAATGTTTAATGTGAAAAAGTCACACTGACAGTTATAAAATGACCATACAGTGAAGGCAAGCTAAAGCTAGCAGTCGCCTTACATAGAGAGGGGCTCAACAATCCCAATCCAATAAACGTTTTGTCAAATTCAGCAAATGGTAAATATGACCTTATGGTAAATATCAGCATATGGCAAATATGACCTTATAGTCTGCTCGCTGTCTGATCGATGTTTGCGCTAAATAAGAATCCGGTGTTTGTTTCATAGGTTGGTTATGAAAGGTCGACGTGTATTTTTGAAAAGTGAAGCAAAGGCAGAACAATTTTTGTTTCCTGAATTGTTTTCAAACAACCAGCAGGGGGCAACTCCTCTGCCTGCCAAAAGAAGTCTGATAGTAAAGAAGTTTGAGAAAATGACCCTACTTCTTACTTTATCTACTCCCTCAGTAAATATTTTCCCAATGAATTTATGGTCTCAGTCGCTAGTTTCAAGACTCTTTTAAATACAGCATGATGTTAGTTTTATAAATTATGGTCACATTTAGAATAAACTAGATAAAAAGCAGGGTGAGGCCACCTTATACAGTGCCTTGTGAAAGTATTCGGCCCCCTTGAACTTTTCAACCTTTCGCCACATTTCAGGCTTCAAACATAAAGATATAAAATTCTAATTTTTTGTCAAGAATCAACAACATTTGGGACACAATCGTGAAGTGGAATGAAATTTATTGGATATTTTATACTTTTTTAACAAATAAAAACCTGAAAAGTTGGGGTGTGCAATATTATTCGGCCCCTTTACTTTCAGTGCAGCAAACTCACTCCAGAAGTTCAGTGAGGATCTCTGAATGATCCAATGTTGTCCTAAATGACTGATGATGATAAATAGAATCCACCTGTGTGTAATCAAGTCTCCGTATAAATGCACCTGCTCTGTGATAGTCTCAGGGTTCTGTTTAAAGTGCAGAGAGCATCATGAAGACCAAGGAACACACCAGGCAGGTCCGAGATACTGTTGTGGAGAAGTTTAAAGCCGGATTTGGATACAAAAAAATTTCCCAAGCTTTAAACATCTCAAGGAGCACTGTGCAAGCAATCATATTGAAATGGAAGGAGTATCAGACCACTGCAAATCTAACAAGACCCGGCCGTCCCTCTAAACTTTCACCTCCAACAAGGAGAAGACTGATCAGAGATGCAGCCAAGAGGCCCATGATCACTCTGGATGAACTGCAGAGATCTACAGCTGAGGTGGGAGAGTCTGTCCATAGGACAACAATCAGTCGTACACTGCACAAATCTGGCCTTTATGGAAGAGTGGCAAGAAGAAAGCCATTTCTCAAAGATATCTATTAAAAAGTCTCATTTAAAGTTTGCCACAAGCCACCTGGGAGACACACCAAACATGTGGAAGAAGGTGCTCTGGTCAGATGAAACCAAAATCGAACTTTTTGGCCACAATGCAAAACGATATATTTGGCGTAAAAGCAACACAGCTCATCACCCTGAACACACCATCCCCACTGTCAAACATGGTGGTGGCAGCCTCATGGTTTGGGCCTGCTTTTCTTCAGCAGGGACAGGGAAGATGGTTAAAATTGATGGGAAGATGAATGGAGACATATACAGGACCATTCTGGAAGAAAACCTGTTGGAGTCTGCAAAAGACCTGAGACTGGGATGGAGATTTATCTTCCAACAGGACAATGATCCAAAACATAAAGCCAAATCTACAATGGAATGGTTCACAAATAAACGTATCCAGGTGTTAGAATGGCCAAGTCAAAGTCCAGACCTGAATCCAATCGAGAATCTGTGGGCAGAGCTGAAGACTGCTGTTCACAAACGCTCTCCATCCAACCTCACTGAGCTCGAGCTGTTTTGCAAGGAAGAATGGGCAAGAATTTCAGTCTCTCGATGTGCAAAACTGATAGAGACATACCCCAAGCGACTTGCAGCTGTAACTGCAGCAAAAGGTGGCGCTACAAAGTATTAATGCAAGGGGGCCGAATAATATTGCACGCCCCACTTTTCAGGTTTTTATTTGTTAAAAAAGTTTAAAATATCCAATAAATTTCGTTCCACTTCACGATTGTGTCCCACTTGTTGTTGATTCTTGACAAAAAATTAAAATTTTATATCTTTATGTTTGAAGCCTGAAATGTGGCGAAAGGTTGAAAAGTTCAAGGGGGCCGAATACTTTCACAAGGCACTGTAATTGACAAGTGGCTACCATATCCAGCACTGAAGGTGTTTTTACTTTCTATTTTTAAGCCAACATCTTATGCTGTGATCTGAATATTTAATTGTCTTGCTTTTAATCTCTTACTTAATTTAAGTAACTCCATTGTTGAAAGTTGTGACAGAAATAACATTTAGTAATATTTTTGTAACTACAAGTAAATGATCCAAAATTTTAAAGCATTCTGTAGAAAAACTCCATTTTAAATAGCCTTCAACGGTTTTAACTTTCAGTGTCTTCAACATAAAATGAATATAGTGCCAAGTCTTTAGAAACCCAAACTGCATAACAAGGGAGAAGGCTTTGGAAATTATGTTTGCAAGCAGCACTATGCTAGAAGTCACTATGTCTTTGAATGTTACATTCAGCTTCGACAACTAAGACACAAACCTTATTTCATAGGTAATAAAGCCCTTATAATGCATTAAATTCTGATGGTAAAATGTAGTTATGCTGATTATATATATTAACTAATGAGCAAGTCAGCTGTTGCTTTGACTTACTTTGTCATGTACTTTACATGTTTTTTTGTGGGTTAAGAATTTGTCATTATTTTGCACCAGATTCAGCAGCAGCCAGTGTCATGTATAGCTGCTGTCCCAAGAGTCATCGGTGTAAATGACACTGGTTATGGGACCAGGAAGTTCTCCATGCCAATGGGCTCTCATACACCTCTGGGATAACAGAAACAAATAGGTGCCAGTCTGATATGTGCTGTATGTGTGATCAGTAAAGATTAAAAATCAATCTACTTTGAAGGAGAAAGGAGAAGCTAACATATGGGGATAGTAGGGCTACGCTGGTTCTTCTGAGCCGGCTGTCGGGTTGAAACAGGTGTACAGAAAGCTTGGATCAATACTAAAAACCTGACAATGTGATGGACTGCTGCTTTCCGCTCGTGTTTCTGTGATGATGTCTCATGGGTGCTTATATATATATATTAAAGTACATGTGCCTGGGCTTTAAATGTAATCCAAGGATTGTTGATCACACTGAGTAGGTTAACTGCCTCTCCGATTGCTCCCTTCATTTATTTAATCTGGGTTAACAAATCCCGCCATTAATCCTTCCACTACTGGGAGAAAAATGAGCGTCCCAGTAGACCCAGGGGAAATTGATCAGCCATTTACAGAATGGTAAGCTGATAAAGCATTGAGCTTCACAAATGGCTGTGGTTTAGATCCTTTCGCTGTAAGGGTATTACACATTCTAACGCTCTAATTACGATTGCTGCCAGCATACGCCATATGTCCTATGTATTTCTTTGATGTTAAATGTGTAGACTTGCTTCTGGAATGCTGTTTCCATACACTACTGTTTACTAACTTTCAGATGGGGAGTGTTTTTTTTTTACAGACATAGCAACACATGAATAAGTTCCTTTTTGATGTTTTAAACTTCTGCTGATTCTTTGAAATTCCCTCCTCACCTCTGCACAAACACATTTTTTTAGCTTTTTTTTTCTAAATTGCGAGCTTCCACCATCAAAGCCTGAGATGAGAAATACCCAGACAGACAGGAGCATAATCCACACAACACCGAGCCCCTAAATCACTGCCTTTTAAGATGAAAGCCTGCAGGATGTAGACTTCAGGCTGTAAACAAGTCCATTCCTGCACTGCCTACTGGTCCTACAAACACCAGTTTAAAATTAAATGGGGCTGCAGCTCCCTCCAGTGTAAACTGACGGACAGCAGTAAAAACGGCATCAACAGAAATACCCAGGGCAGCCCTAAAACAAGTCAGCTGGATAAATATTCCACAGTAATAATATTTTATGTCTGTACTCTTTGTGATTTTCGGCGAGATTCAGGTCCACGTTATAGCACTAAAACAAACTACTTTCACAATATTTCTCTTTTTCGTGTCTGTTCAGATTTCAGCCTTCATTTTGAATTTTCCCAGCTGGACTCTGTCCTTCTGACCGATTGATGTGACCCCCTGGCTCACACTGGAGGGTTTGGGATTTTGATAAGTGCCTCTGATTGGAAAACAAGAAGGCCCTGCGGCTGCTGGGGCCGACCGGAGACCGAGAAAACTGTGCTCAATTCAATTTGCCACATTGATTGCATTCATTGCTGCCAAGGTTAGTGTGTAACCCCATTTAATAAAGTGACCGTGTCAGTGGCCTTGTGTTCACCTGTCTCTACAGACTGGGACATTTGCTTTTCTTATTGTTCACAACAAAAAGATTAAAAATGTGTCAGTGGACTGTTCAATGACTGCAATATGGAGAAACACTGTCACAGAACTGATTTTTATTATATCCCATAATTTTACAAATTGAATTGCTAATACAGTTTCCCTTTTTAAACCAGTGATTCAAAGCACTGCCTTATGACACTGAATCTATAAAATATTATGCACAAAAATGTTGATTATTTGGTACACCGCTTTGACAATGGGGACGGTTTAGTGTTTGAATTATTTCTCTGTATAAAACCACACAGCTCAAAAGCACTATAAACTTCAGCCTCCAGAATGACTATAGCGTTGAATAGACATCTCTTTCAAACTACAGTTTGAACACTACAAGTTTCATGAATGAAACATTTATAACAGGACTAAACTGGTTTTAACTAAAATATTTAGACACCTTCATTATTGTTTGTTGTAGATATAATTTCTAATGAATAAATGTGTACTTTTTTCTCTCAAATCTACATTCAACAACCCCCAATGGCAGACTTTTTTTCAAACTTATTTAAAAACTAAATTTGAAATCTCTCTTTCACAACAGAATTGAACCACTTTAATGAAGCACTGCAAAAATGCGGTCAGGTGCATCTTATTTCCTATGACTATCCTTGAGGTCTATCTAGAGAATGACTGTTCTTCACCTGTGGCAAACTGAATGGATTCAACATACACTATATTGCCAAAAGTATTCGCTCACTTGCCTTGACTCGCATATGAATGTAAGTGACATCCCATTCCTAATCCATAGGGTTCAATATGACGTCGGTCCACCCTTTGCAGCTATAACAGCTTCAACTCTCTTGAGAAGGCTGTCCACAAGGTTTAGGAGTGTGTTTATGGGAATTTTTGACCATTCTTCCAGAAACGCATTTGAGAGGTCACACACTGATGTTGGACCAGAAGGTCTGGCTCTCAGTCTCTGCTCTAATTCATCCCAAAGGTGTTCTATCAGGTTGAGGTCAGGACTCTGTGCAGGCCAGTCAAGGTCATCCACACCAGACTCTGTCATCCAGGTCTTTATGGACCTTGCTTTGTGCACTGGTGCACAGTCATGTTTGAAGAGGAAGGGGCCAGCTCCAAACTGTTCCCACAAAATTGGGAGCATGGAATTGTCCAAAATGTCTTGGTATGCTGAAGCATTCAGAGTTCCTTTCACTGGAACTAAGGGGCCAAGCTCAGCTCCTGAAAAACAACCCCACACCATAATCCCCCCTTCACCAAACATTACACTTGGCACAATGCAGTCCCACAAGTATGGTTCTCCTGGCAACCGCCAAGCCCAGACTGGTCCATCAGATTGCCAGATGGAGAAGTGCGATTCATCACTCCAGAGAGCGCATCTCCACTGCTCTAGAGTCCAGTGGTGGCGTGCTTTACACCACTGCATCCGACGCTTTGCATTGCACTTGGTGATGTATGGCTTGGATGCAGCTGCTCGGCCATGGAAACACGTTCCATGAAGCTCTCTGTGCACTGTTCTTGAGCTAATCTGAACGTCACATGAAGTTTGAAGGTCTGTAGCGATTGACTCTGCAGAACGTTGGCCACCTCTTGGCACTACGCGCCTCAGCATCTGCTGACCCCGCTCCATCAGTTTACGTGGCCGACCACTTGGTGGCTGAGTTGCTGTCGTTCTCACATACTTCCACTTTCTTATAATATAGCTGACAGTTGACTGTGGAATATTTAGGAGCGAGGAAATGTCACGACTGGATTTGTTGCACAGGTGGCATCCTATCACAGTTCCACGCTGGAATTCACTGAGCTCCTGAGAGCGACCCATTCTTTCACAAATGTTTGTAAAAGCAGTCTGCATGTCTAGGTACTTGATTTTATACAGCTATGGCCATGGAAGTGATTGGAACACCTGATTCTGATTATTTGGATGGGTGAGCGAATACTTTTGGCAATATAGTGTAGTTACAAAGGCACACAATGGGGCACCAGGTGCAATAAAAAAAATGATACTGTTCCTATGAAAATTTAAAGTCAAACTTGATTTAAATATGGCTGAAATTCCTGTTTAAGTAGTCTCTTTGTGCAGCGATACTCTGCTCTCTTTGCTCCTGCAACACTTGCGCTCCTTTGAAGTCCCATTATTTAAACCTGTTCAGGATGATTTGCACTGAATGCTGCTGAATCTACTAAACTGTGCCAAATCAACAACCCTTCAACTTGAATTTTATTTTGGCAAAGAAAGAAGTCACAGGGAACCAAATCTGGGTAGGGATGTTATGTCATAATCCCTGTGCTGCGATTAGGTGGACAATACGTTGAAGCACCAACATGGCATTATGCCACAGTTTATCTCATTTGAGACAAATCTTCTTCCTCAGACACTTTAGGATGTTAACAGTGGAGCTCTGACCCTGGGGTACTAATTCTCAGTATACAACCACATGATTGTGGTGAAAAACAATTAGCATGCTTCTGAAGCACCATTGACCTACTTCTGCAGTCTTGGAAACTGCTGTTCTTCCACTGTAAAAACTGCTCTTTCTTCTCTTGGTGGTAGCTATAGATCTTTCTCTCGTCACCAGTGATGATCGTCCAAAGGTTGGATTACCGCAGGTCCTGACTGACACAGAATGTGCTCTCTGTTCCAGTTTGAGGTACATGTAGGAAGTGCGACTGGGGTCCTACCAGTGGTCTCGCAAACATGTAACACAGATCCTGCTGTTAATAGTGTAGTGTCAGGCAGGATCCTGACTTAAGACAGTTACTGTCATGTTGCATGCACATGACAGCAATGTGCTTCCTGCACAATCTCATAGGCTTTCTGATATCACCATAAATACACTGCTCAAAAAAATTAAAGGAACACTTTGAAAACATCATATTTCAATACGGGAAAAAACAAACTGGATATTAGCATTGATATGGACTGGATAATGTGTTAGGAATAAAAAGTGCCACATTGTTTGATGGGAATGAAAATTATCAACGCCCCAGGAGGGCTAAATTCAAGACAACCCAAAATCAAAGTGAAAACTGATGTGGCAGGCTAGACCATCTTGCTGAAACTCCTTGGCAGCAACTCAAAATGGTGTTCAGTAGTTTGTATGGCCTCCATGTGCTTGTATGCATGACTGACGATGCCGGGACAAGCTCTGAATGAGACAACAGATGGTGTCCTGGGGTATCTCCTCCCAGAACTGGACCAGGACATCGCTGAGCTCCTGGACAGTCTGAGGAGCAACCTGATGGTGTCGGATGGAACAAAACATAATGTTCCAAAGGTGTTCTATTGGATTTAGGTCAGGTGAGCATGGGGGGCCAGCTAATGGTATCAGTTCCTTCATCCTCCAGGAACTGCATAAGTTCTCTTACCACATAAGACTGGGCATTGTCGTGCACCAGAAGGAATCCAGGACCACTGCACCAATGTAGGGTCTGACAATGGGTCAAAGGATTTCCTCCTGATACCTAATGGAAGTCAGAATGCCATTGTCCAGCCTGTAGAGGTCTGTGCGTCCCTCCATGGATATGCCTCCCCACACCATCACTGACCCACAACCAAACCAGTCATGCTGAGCAATGTTACAGGCAGCATAACGTTCTCCACGGCTTCTCCAGACCCTTTCATGTCTGTCACATGCTCTCAGGGTGAACCTGCTCTCATCTGTGAAAAGCACAGGGCACCAGTGGTGGACTGGCAAATTCCTGTGTTGCCAGCCGAGCTCCACGGTGCCAGTCAGCGAGAACAGCGGGCACGAGAGGACGCTGGGCCCTCCGACCACTCTCATTACATCTCTTTCCGATTGTTTGATCAGAGACATTCACACCAGTGGTCTGCTGGAGGTCATTTTGTAGAGCTATTGCAGTGCTCATCCTGTTCCTCCTTGCACAAAGGAGCAGATACCTGTCCTGCTGATCAGTTGAGGACCTTCGACAGCCCTGTCAAGCTCTCCCAGACTAACTGCCTGTCTCCTGGAATCTCCTCCATGCGCTTGAGAATGTGCTGGGAGACACAGCAAACCTTCTGGCAATGGCACTTATTGATGTGCCATCCTGGAGGAGTTGGACTGTCTGTGGAACCTCTGTAGGGTCCAGGTATCGCCTCATGCTACCAGAAGTAAGACTTACTTGTCCAGATAAGTACCCCACGTTTCACTGATTTGATGCAATACTTAGAGTAAAAAGTGTTCCTTTAATTTTTTTTCAGCAGTGTATAAATGCCTTGTGATTCACACTGAACATCAGAGCAAAAACCAAGTGATGCAGTTCACAGGACTTGCTGTGGACCTCAGTAATAAAATTGTGGTGAGGTACAAATCAGCCTACAAAACTATTTCTGAACAGTTTGGAAGCACCTAGAGTTAGTTACAGTCAAACTGATCAATTAAACAAGAGAGGCCCTGGTAAAGTAGGTGACCAAGACTTCACTGAAAGCTTCAGAAGTTCTCACAACCACCTCAGCAGCATATCATTAGTAAGCTCTTTATAGTACCACAACTACACGGATGCAACTCTGAGACTTGACTAAGACATGAATGCCATGAAGCACAAGAAAAAAAACATTCTCTGATCAGATAAAAACTTACAATTCCAAGCCATATTTATTGTCCCCTGAACATTTCTCATCACCTGCTATTAAGAGCCCAATGGTGAAGCATGGTGGCGATAGCATCGTACTGCTGGGATACACAGATGTTGAAGAGAACCTGCTCACTGCAGTGTCCTGAGGCTGGGGTGAGTCTTCATGTTTCAGCACCTGAAGCATACAGCCATGACTGGAGTGACTTCAGGACAAGGTTTTGGCTGTCTTTGACACCTGAAGTTCACAGACACTTCCAGTCCAATCTGAAGGAGTTTTAAAGGGACAATGGCGAGGTTCACCCAAATCCAGGTTCTTCTCTTTTTTCAGCCTCAAAATTGTGTATTGTTGCAGCGATATGCCCTGCATGTCTCAGACTTAACAAAAACACTTCATATGCAAGCAACAATTTAAAAAGTAGAAAGTGCCTGTTAAAATGGTTTTTATAGCTCCTGACTAGCTTTAAATGTGAGGTATTTTGTGACATCCGCTCTGAGAATGTGCTACAAACATGTTCTCCTTAATACTGTGTTTATCATGTAAGTGCAGGAATGCACTAATGTCTAACCTGACAAATCAGCTGACCTTTAAAGGGAACTACCACAATGTCAACAGGGACCTAATGAAATATCTACAATCACTTAATGCTTCAGCAGATCAAGGATCTAGCTGTGGATGCGTCGTCAGCTGGCTTTAAGAATGGCGATTCTCGAGAATGGGATGACATTTGTCATGCAAAAGTGACATTTTTAAAGGCGCTCTGGTGAAAATGAACTGTGATGGGAAGTCATATTGCCCAAAGTAACCTTTTCTTTTGAGGTTCTTTTTGTACTGACATTTTAAGGGATCTTGGGATGATGTGATGGGGCTGGTTGGGTTTGACACTTTTACATCAATTTCTTCTTGACGATGTCTTCTTTAGTGTTCTTACCTCATACAATGGCTCTCTTGCCTGCCAATGTCAGGCACACAGAAGTCAATCAGTAAAAGTCAGTATCCTATAATATGGGACTACAGCATATCAAATAGTGAATCATTTAAAACAAGGAATGTACTAATTACAGGTTGCAAATAAAGCATTCCATGGTGTGACGGTTAATAATTGCAAAACCAATGTTTTAATTATATTAACACTCAAATGAATATGGGTCATGTAATACTTTAAAAAGATTGATTACGTGCAACAGATCAAGGCAAAAAAAGCATGAAACAAAGTTCTACCAATCTAATAATATGCAGGCAAATTACTATAATAAATTAAAAGGTTTTAATGTCATTAACGATTACAGCACATCAGCAATGCTGTAAAAAAAAAATGGGAGAGAAATACTTTTTTTGCATTTCAAGATTCCCTGCATTTAAGAAAAAAAAAATCAACACAAATTTCCTTAATAGAGTACAAAGCACTCTAAATGTCATATACTTTTCATACCTCTCATTGTTAGTGTTATGGAAGAATGATGCTGTGTTCATCTGTTTTCCATGGGGATTTTTTCCTGTGTGGTACAAGTCCTGGGCAGGTTATGGAAATATTTGGCAAGTAGCCTTGAATAGTTTTTCTCTTCCAGATTGCATTCCGCAGAGTCTTTGCAGCAAAGTAAACATATGCACCAACAACAAATAAGACAAGAAAATGAAAAGAGGCACATAGGGCATTTCTCAAACAACAAATTTGTTCTTGGTGGTTGAACCGCTTTTGGTGGCTGTGTCTGCATGAGACTGGTAGCCAATAGTCATCTTCATGGGAAGCCCCAAGCGCTCCTTGTAAACTCTCCTGGTGAAAGGAAAATGACAGTGTAAGAGGGTGCAGAGACCGTCATCACCTGTTAAGTCTCAATACTTTAACAGATACTAAAGATCTGCCTTACCCTATGTGCGTTACAGCTTCCCGGTTCTCGTAATCTGATGTCCAGACGGCTATTTTATCTCCTTTTGTGCGGATGTTGACCACAGCTCCACAGACATCATCACTGTAGTCGTCAAAGGCCTCTCCGACTAAGCAAAGGAGCTGATGAAACGGATGAAACTATGGTCACGTCACAGTGACCTGCATTTTCATTTTAACTGGAAATCCTACATGTTTGCATAAAAGAGGAACACAACCAACATAGCTGACTTTGACACTAAATGAGTACGTATTTTCCGCTTTCACAATCCATGCTTTCATTTCTTTCAGATCAGTGGCAGTGTAATATGTAGCGGAGCGCTGCAACTATTGTCACTGTCAATTAATCTGTAGATTATGTTCTTGAACAGTCAAGAAAAAGAAAAATAGATCATGAAAATAGTTGGAAATTAATTTTTATGTTGAGAACTAAACGATGAAAAGATTTTTTTAAAATATGAATAGAGTAGATATAGAAGCAAAAGACTTGGTTGAACAGACCACTCGCACTGATCCAGGCCCGGTTAAGATGTAAAAGAATTCTGCCTAGATATCTGCCAGAAATACAAATTCACTGGATGGTAAGGAATCTTCTCAGCAAAATCATAAGCTCACAAAAAATGTCAGTAGATAGCACAGTGACAAAATTTATTTAGGTAGCAAAAATAACTTGTTAGTATTTATTTATTTAAAAACAATAAATACACCAAAGTAATAAACCATTTATGCTGAACAACTGGAGTAGTGCTCAGCAGTGGGGGAGTTTCGGGGGGGGGGGGGGGGTTGTCACAGGTGACAAGAAGAACTGATGCACAACAGCTTCTGTTCTCAGTGGCAGCACTGAGTAATACACTGCTCAGCAACACTCCATCCTCCAGGAGATTTATCAGAACATTACACCCAATCCTAAACTCCACACTAATGGCTAAGCACTAAACTCTCAGACTTAACTGAGCTGTCATGTTTGAACATGTGAGTTAATGAGCTCTTGAAATGTTATAAAAGGCAGTCCCTCCAAGAATTTGCGATGTTGCGATTAGGGCTGCAACTAACGATTATTTTAATAATCGATTAATCGGCCGATTATTTTTTCGATTAATCGATGAATCGGATAAAAAAACAATTTTAATTTCCGCCTCTTTATTCAGAAATTGAAGATTTGGAATGACAGAACAAATAAGATCATTATAGGGAAGCCTTCGTCTTCAACCATCAGAGGCCTCATGTCAGTGACAGTCATGTTGTCGATGCTCTCAGTCAGACAGCTGCTTGCTGTGGTGGACATGATGTCTTTCTCATCATAAAGCCTATCAATGCAATTCATCCTGCCTCACTCCAACACAGACCGGTGTCTTCACTCAGATGTTGTCAGAAAATTAAAACTGGAGGCTTAATTTTCAAATTATTACCACTATAGTGTGCAAGTTATGTAATGCATATTCAAACCATGCTTTAGCTGATAAAAGTGAAATAAAACCTATCTCTCACAGTCACACACGCCCCATCTCTGTCATCAATCAGTTAATAAGCTAACCCTAGCATCAGACAAGCTACCAGAGAGACTGATATTATGTTTCCTCACTTTAAAACGGAACAAATGTAGGATAATGCAATGACTTAAGATGCGTGTCCACTCGATGCGACACATCGCATGTGGCCGGTTGGTGCGTTTCCAGCTGCGTCTCCAGTGTGTTTACCTGCAGCTCATTTTTATAACTTCTACTGTCCTTAAACATCTAAACTAGCTGTCGGTGAACTAAAAGCAGGACAGGTTCAGCTGCTGCACAGATTATTTCTCGCCTCAAATGCTTTAGAAATACTTTTTCCTCAAGTGTTTTCGAAATAATAGAGAAAGTTTGCCGCCGAGCCGCTGTCTTTATCAGACTCATCCACTGGACCGACCGTCAGCTGAAAGCGCGGTCACGTGACCACGTAGTGGCCCGCTCGTGACCGTCGGGCATCAGTGCGATTTTCAGATGCGTGCATTCGCATGTAGTGGACACGCAGCATGTCTTTGTTTTGTGAAGCGTGAAATGCTCCCATACTTTTGAGGACTTCGGTCAAACCGTTTTCTCCGTGCTGGTCATGTTTCATTTGTTGAACTTACTTCCCTTTGAAAATACCTGCTCTGCTCTGCCTCCACCTTGCTCTGTTCAACTCGCTCTGCAGGTGAAGTAGACGGCTCCGTGACCGCGACATGAATCGCGCGACACAACGAATCGATAATGCAATTCGTTGCCAACGCTTTTAATAATCGATTATTAGCGATTTTATCGATTCGTTGTTGCAGCCCTAGTTGCGATCACGCGAATTCAGGCGAAATCAACCAATATCTGCGAATTTTGCGCGGCCTTGCAATTTTGTCCAATCACCACAACTTTCCCGCAATTTTGGCCCGCCTCCCGTGAGTTCCATCAATCACAGCAGCTCCCAGCGCAAACGTAATGCACGTATGTCACCGAAATTCACTTCCTTGTTTCTGGTTTGAAGATGCAGACGTGCGATACTAATGTCTCTCTTTTACCAACAAAATTACTGCTGAAGACCATGATAAACAATTAATTCACTGATGATCTTCACCAAAGCAGAGCTAAAGTGTTTTACACTCGTGCAATGTTGTGGTGGAATACAAAAAAAAGGAAAAAAATCATCGATTGAAACACACTTTTTAAAAAAAAACAAAAACATGAAACATATTAGAACGGCTGAAATGAGCAGACAACAGACCAGACAAATCACCATGATGGAAACTGTTGCATCCAGATCTGTTAGAGCACTGAAAGAATGAGGTAAATGAATTATTCCACGAAAGAACACGGCGGAGTTATGTGACGATCAGCGTGTGTGAATCCTTCCTCTGTTACCAACGTTACTCAAAAACGGACTCAGAGATTGAATGAAATTTTCAGGGTCGTCAGAAATGACACAAGGACCAAATGATTAGACTTTGGCAGTGATACGGCTTAAAGTTTGGATCCACGGATTTGTTAAGGATTTCCCATTGAGGTAGCGACACAGCGTGTGATAGCAGCACGGTAACCATGGCAACAAGTGAATGCTACCTCAGCGGCCTGGTGATGATCATCATTGTGATCCTACAACAAATCTACCACTGTGGACGTATCGGAAATGATACAAGGAATAATTGATTAAATTGTGGGGGTGTTTCTGAGTCCCATCAATTCCCATCTATGGCCGCTACATGTTTAGGTCACACGATTCGGTATGTACACATGCAGAACACACAAAACTGTGTTCAGTGTGAGGTCAGGTAATGAACAGTCTTGGTGGAGGACTGCGCTCTCTCAGTGCTGTTCTTGTTAGTTGACGTGACAAGCCGTGAGCGTGTGTGTGTGTGTGTGAACACGTGTGTGCCAGGAAGTGAAATTAACTTTTTAAGCCACTGACAGATATGTCCAAATAGGATTAATTCAACAGTAAATTATCATTTTGTGCCGCAAATCTACCAACCACGTCATGTTAAACCAGGATCTGGCTGCTGCTAATTTCCCACCATGGTGTGCCAGCTTTTGTGGAAATGGGTTGGAACGTTAAATAAGTAATTTCGGAATAAATGTTGTCCATTACAGCGTTGAAACATGTTCTACAAACTGGAAAAAATGCAGCTTTTTAGCAATTGTCACTGTCTCCCGCAATTTCATCACAATAAATAAGCTTAAAACATCGCAAGTTTTATCACAATTTTTTTTAGAAAAGCTGCCGCGAATTCAGGCATTTTCGGACGCAACAATCACGAAAAACACCTGCAAAATCCTGGAAGGACTGAAAAGGGATGAAGGAAACCCTGTGTCATGAGCACCTTTTACTTGAAAACATGCATCACCATATCAACACTAATATGAATTTGGACTTCCGTTTTCATGTTTTACAAGCTTTCCAGTTACCAGTTTCATAACATTAGAACATTAATACACTACCGTTCAAAAGTTGATTTCACTTAGGAATATCTTTATTTTTAAAGAAAAGCATTTTTTCAATGAAAATAACATTAAATCATTCCGAAATACAGTGTAGACATTATGAAAGACTATTCTAACTTGAAATGGCTGATTTTTAATGGAATATCCATATAGGGATATAGAGCCCCATTTCTAGCAACCATCACTCCTGAGTTCTAATGGTACATTGTGTTAGCTAATCATGTTGAAAGGCTAATTGATGATTAGAAAACCATTGTGCAATTATGTTAGCACATGAATAAAAGTGTGCGTTTCCATGGAAAACATGAAATTGTTTGGGTGACCCTAAACTTTTGAATGGTAGTGTATATTTTAGCAAATCACCAAAGTCAGGAAAGCCATGAACACCTGTAAATCCTATGTAGATATTTGACAGAAAATACAAGCCCTTCTACAAATGTGCAATGAATAATCACAACAGTGAGCAGCCAGATGCTGAAAGATCAACCTCCCAGTAGAGGAGTATAAAAGTAAGAACAAAAGGTATCAGAGGCATAATGCACTTAAGGGTTGAAGGCGTGACAGGCCTAAGCTCTCTCATGTGGAGCGGGAATGTGTCTTAAAATGTGTGAGACTGAGTTTGGAGATTGGAATTGGGACTACAAATGGTAGAAAATGGTGACTTTGCATTCACAACCTTTGTCCTGTAACTATTTTTTCTAGCAGATATCCATAAAGGACCTGGATCGGTACCAAGCATTCTAAAATCTCAAAAAAATGCCAAAAATCATTAAAACATTTTTTGTCCACAACATAAAATATGATAATATAATTATTATGAATTTCAGTAAAAGAGGAAGCAACCCCTTCCTTCAGTGGCCACAGTATTAACAGAACAGTAAGTAGTGTTTGCTCAGTAGCAAGTCATTGCTAGCTCGATGTCTGTGTACCACTGTCAGCGACCTTTAGAGCAGCAAGAAAACTCAACACAACACTGTGTGGACTGCAGGCTTGGCAGCAAGCAAGCCAATTTTCAGTTGTTCTCGTTTGAGTGGGTTGTGATCCCTCACAAGATAAAGTCCTGGCAATAGTATGTTTTCTTAGATAACAGATGGATGACACAGACAGGAAGAAAAACTAAAGCTATCTGATAAGTGGTTTCATACAGTTTATAAAAAGTATGAGAAAGGATGTAATCGTCCATTTCCACAGTCAACAACTGTAATGAGAGAGTGGTGCAGCTCATTATGACTGCCAGCAGGTAATGAACTGCACCACTTTAGCCTCTCTTTGGAGAGAGGCTAAAGAAATGATTAATAGTGTCACTGAGTTTGAATAACAGGATACAAAGCAAAGCAGCCAGAGTTAAACCTACAGTTTCCAGCCAGAAGCGGTCCAGGTCTAATCTCCTCTGCTGCTTGGTGAGTGTGATCAGCCAGCGTCCGCCACGCTTGTTCCTCTCATCCTCCCACATGGGTTCAATGCCATCCTGAAGCAATGATTCAAACTGTCAATACACATCCCAAACCACCACATTGCCACAAACATCCTCTAAAAGTGACACTTTAGCCCGATTTCAACACTGACTGCAAGAAAGGAATCTTTCCAACTGTTAAATAGCAGAATCTTGCATCTGGAATACTAACGAATTATCTAAAACTTACACATGTCCGGTGAATGTGGTGAAATATTTGTTTATACACATTGACAATCTTCCCAAGGTTGTCTTATGGTTCAGCTTGCAGTTTTGTGTAAAAAGTTCATAATTTCAGAAGATTTCCCAATGCAAAGTTTGTGTAACTTTAACCCAGGTGCTAATGAACTAACCTCCCTGAAAGAAAAGATTTTAACAAGACGGTCCCAAATAACAATGTTGGATGACTTCTTTTTCAATTATCATCATCCCCTACCTCAGAAAGAGCACAATCAGTGACCGCTGGTTGCTTTTTGTCATTGAAATTACAGAACTTCATTCATTACATCTGCTTCAATGAGCTCTTTAAAGCTGATTAGCTCTGTGTCAGTGGAGGCTGATGCAGTCAGAGAAAACTATGGCCATCTTCTACCTTTGTTTGTCATCTCTACAGAAAAGATGCTGTTGTTTTTCCTGGAAGTCTTGTCTCTGCAATTTAGTCCTGTTTGCTGAAGCTATATTTGATTCTGCTGTTGTAAAAATCTTGCAAATTTGCTTTATTGATAGGCTGGTCATATAAACTCTATATTAGATTTTCAGTTCAATGACAATTGCTGTAAAAAAAAACAATTAACTGCCAAAGGCTGACTTTTTCCTTTCTGTGCAACTGTCCTTTGTTGACTTTGCAAAATCAAATGTCTGTATTAACACATTAAATGAACACAAACACCTCATGAAAATATAAACACAAAGTAATCATTTAGTTTAAAGGAAAGGTGCTTTATAGCTGTCTAAGTGTTTGTTTCACTGGTTCAACATTTGTCCTTGTCTATATAGTTGAATACAGAATATGGACTGCCTGTATATGTTCATAAATGGTAAATAAATCACACATACTTTAAAAAGGGAGTAGTCACAGCCTGACATGAGGTTGCTTGACAACTGGATATGGTTGTAGAGGCTGAAATAAAGAGCACAGAACTAACAAAACAGTTTTGCTTGCAGATTCAACAGTATTTCAAAAAACAGTGTGGAGTCATGACATTTTACTGCTTCAAGTGATCCATGAAAGTAAAGAAAAACAGAGATTGATTGCTTCTTACGCCCAGAAATCTTCAACCGTGTCAAATTTAGAGATGAGTCGCAGGTTGGCCTGCCATGTTTTGCTCTTGTCATTCTTGAAGAACCACAGAGACCATCTGTTGGAAACAGAAACAAATAAATGTGCATACATGCAACAAACCTCTAATTATGTACATGAGGCAAACAAAAGTAACCAAAGCTATTGATCTTTGGAGTAAAAGGGCGACGTATGGAAGCGCCTGGATGATGCCAATGCAAACTGTTCAGTAAGTCATGCCTTCACTCTTTTGGTCCAATTACATGTGACGCTGTGTCAGACTTGTTCAAAGCTAAATCCTCTTACAGCTCCACAACTGCCAGAAACTCTTTAGGCTGAAGAATCATAAAAGGAAGTGTGACTGCTGGAATTATTAGAAAGCAATTAAAGCAGCTGGTCTGTCAGTGGGTGCTTTGAAACGAGAGAACAGTCCAAATAAACGCCAAAAGAGGAGAGAATAAGTCAAATTATACATGTTAAATTCCGTTCAGTAAAACAGAATAAGCATGGCAGACTGTGTGAAAAGCTAATATATAATACAGTCTGACAGCTTTGGTTTATGGCGGAGTGTGCGTTTTCCTTGTTCACTTGTCCGTGAAAGAGCTCAATGTTTGATTATAGGCCATAATCTGAGCCAGTACACATTATGCAGCAGGAGACCATTTGGCTGCTTGTGATAAAAATCTGTCAAGTACCACTAAACATTTTCACTGGTCGCATTGGCAAGCCTGATATTTTAGCAGGTCTGTTTGTGTTTCTCTGAGCGGCAGGCCCAGGTAGATAAAACTTTACAATATTTTAATCTTTCTAAGCCAATTAATATTTGGCAAAACATCTGTCTGAATTATGAATAACTGGCTGGGGACAAGAGGCTTCTCTGTCCCCTGCTGCCCTGTAGCATCTACTGTGTATAATGGCATACAGGTGTTTAGGGGGCATCGGTGAATTGCAGCTTCAGGAAACAACCTGTGACACTTTCTGGCTCTCAGCTGCATGAGTCTTTGCATGCACATCATCACATTGCACCACGCAACACCATAAGTTCTAAACATGTGGGCTCGGAACAGTGCTTTTGCAGGTCAATGTTATGAAATTAAAAACATTAAACAAGTACAATGTCCCCAAGAAACTCAGCCTATGCAGGTGTGTGGCCAACAGAGCACACTGCCTCCTGACGGCGCTTCAGCACCAGTCAGTGTCAAACTACAGCAGTGAGGAGACAGAAATGATGATAAAAATGTAACATGGCTTATAATATAGCCAAAGAAGAGCTACCTTGAAGTAACTTGAAGTCCCAGATGATCCTTATGAAAAAGAATGGCTTAAACACAATACCTTCCAAACATTTATCTGCACCTATATTCCTGTTTACAGTCATTTAAAGCTTACCTACATATTTATGTGCATAGGAATGTTTACAATGCATCATTTGCAGTGAAAAAGTTTTGGTGCATCTAACTTAGGTACAATCAATATAAAAAAGTTAGTCTGGAGCCCTTTGCAGTCCCTCAGCAGGGTGTTTCTTTGACTTCCAGTGCATGCTGTGAGAGTGCCCAAGGCCACTAAAAACAAATGTGTGAATGAAAAAAAATTAATCATTTTGCTATGGTTATGTTGTTTCTACTGTATTGCAGACTAGTTTATCTGAGTCAATAAAGAAAAACAAAGGTATTTTAGTCACTGTATGCCTTTCTCCTCATCAATATTTTTTAAGTCTCACAACTGAGACACTGAGATACACAACTAAAGTGTTTAGGATCAGACTTTTCTTTTAGCTGACTGGCTTTCTTAAGTTTGGCTTTTCTATTTGACCCCTTTGGACATAAACACCCTTGTGGAATTTAGATATACATGAAATATTCACTCATTGTTTATTTATATTCACCACAGAAGAGAGCTGGAACTCAGCACAGTTTGATAGAAAATCTCTGAACCACTCTGGACAGATCAGCAGACTATTACAGTCTTACTGCAGGGAAATAAAGAGCCTCCAGTCAAGAGCAGAATACATCCCTTTAAAATCCACGTTAAGACGTGAAAAATACAAACACATATGGGCACAGTGCTGTAACAGTGCTGAGTCACTATCAACGGGCACAATTTAATATCACTATAAATCTATAAATATCAAAATGAAATATCAAATTAACTGGACAGAACTAAAGAAATCATTGAAATATAATCAGTCAATCATATGTATTTTCATGTAATTTTACTTGCATGTATTTTTTTATGATTCAGCCTGAAAACTGGACAAGCATTAGTACTGTAGCTACTATTAAGCCTCTTTCAGACTTTTTCATTAATCAGAATGAATGGCATTGTGTCTGAATGAACACCCTTGTCTCTTTTCCATAAAAGTCGCAATGTCAGTCTTAAGTTAGTTTAATCTAGAAACATTTCTATAGTGCTTTCAACACGACACAAGCCTGAAATACATGCAGTTTCATTAACACATAGGCACACACAAATACATACTTAAAGTTCTGTGAGGGGGTTTAGAGAAAACGTTACTGACATTTCAGCACCGCCTTTGGTCCAAAAGCATTGCAAAGAGTACAAAAAGACGCACTGTGCTGACACCTGTCTCATTCACTTTGCTTAACTATTTCACATCTATTGGGATACAAAGTGAAACGTATAAAAAAAAGCACTCAGAGAGCGCAGTACTCTACTAAAGTTGCTCAGTCATTGCATGATTTCTGTTGGACGAAATCTTGAATAAAAAATTCCCTTGCACTGAGTACAGGTGTATGTTATGCATGTGCACGTTGTGTACAGATACCGAATTGTGTGACCAAATATGTAGCGGGCGGCAGGAACTGATAGGACTCGGAAACACTGCTACAATTTAATCAATTGTTCTTTGTGTGATTTCCGATTGATAAGTCCCGTTAAGATGGTTTTTAGTAGGATCGCAATCCTGTGATTGTCAGCATGCAGTAGCTGCAGCGTTCACTTGTCATAGTTACAGTGGCGGCGTGCTATCTCGCAATACAGAAATATTCAACAAATCCATGGATCCAGACTATGAGCTGCATGACTGCCAAAATCTAACCACTTGGCCCTTGTGTCATTTCTGACCTTCCCTAAAAATTTCATCCAAATCTGTTAGTCCATTTTTGAGTAATGTTGCTAACAAACACACAAACAAACAAACTGACAAACAGACAGACAGACGCTGATCATCACGTAACTCCGTCGTGTTCATTGTTAGAGTAAATAAACTTTACTGCAATGAAGCCAGTCCTACATTCGGCATTCAGCTTATTGAGAGTCACCAATAATGAATGTAATCCTCGTTTTGCAAAGTGTTAACAGGAGTCGAAGTTTAGTTTGCTGCATCCAGCTGCTTGAAGGAGTCTTTCCTCTGAGTATGTCCAAAGCAAGCGAGCTGCGCCCATTTCAATATGTGTAACAGCAGGAAATTAATGACTTACTTATAAGTAGAAACTATTCCCAGCGTGCAGACAGGATTGAATGGCAAGTCACGTTGTATACTTTCCTTTCAGACAGGTGAGCTGTCACACAGTCACAGTTTGTCAGCTGCAGTTAAATCATTTGTTACAAAATGACCATCCTGGTTGAGTCCTGAGCTTCATCGAAACTGTTGGGATATATATACAGTGTGTGTGTGTGTGTGTATATATATATATATATATATATATATGTATATGTTTGTGTGTGTGTGTGTGTGTATACATTTTTTTACTGTTTTAAAAGTAAATTAGTAGTTACATTATTGCCACATACGACCAGCATTTTTTTTAGCATATAGGGAATTATATTATGAATTAATAAAGTAGGCTCATAGTGATTTTAACAGTTTGATAAGCAGCTATTAGTTAACCACGCCTGACGTACGTCAGCAGGGTTACTGCATTCGCTTCGGTATCTGGCTGGGTAAGTATGTATGTCCGGTCAGATATCTCTGCAAGTGCTGAAGTCAGGATAATCAAACTTGGCACTGAAGATCGGTCTAAGGTCCCCTGCTCAGTTGTGGAGTTAGAGGTCAGCAGATCAAGTAGGAAGGGATATATGTAGGATGATCAAAATTGATACAAAATTGATAAACAGCCTATTTCAGTTTACTTGTTGTTTTCAATAAATCACTGTTTCAAAGTGCTTTTTGTCATACTCCCCCTTCTTGCTTTTGCATATTGTAGCTCTACTTAAAACCTCATTAAGATCCAAATGTGCAAAAGGTAAATTCTCGCAATTTTTCAACTGGTCTTAAGATTTTGATCAGGTCTGTACATACATTAAATAAAGCTTTATTGTATAATAAAACTTGTATTGTTTGTATATTATATAGTTTAAGTCACAATTATTGTGACTTAAACTAAATGTAGTAGTAATCTATTAATAATTACTCTATTATTAATTGGAGAATTAAAATATTTACAAGCAGACAACCAATAGTTATACAAGACTGATATTTTTCACCCTAAAAACCAGTCTTTAAGAACCAATAGGCTGCTTTTGTCTGCTTTCTCACAAAAGTACACAAATGTGTTTGTCTGCTTTCTCACAAAAGTACACAGTACGGTACATTAAGTTCTGCAATGTTAAGCTGATTCTTTAATGCTACAAAGAGGGACCTTTGGACTCGCCACATCATTTTGTCAAATTCCTCCCTGTGTTTTACTGCTTGCCTTTAGTAAACTTGCTGTCTCTAAACAAACTTCAGTTTGCAGACCCTGACCTGTTCTGAAGGGGGTGTTTCATGTAGGTCTCTGGGCTCACAATCTCCTGTCCAGGTTCCTCAGCTCCATCTTCATCAGGCTGGGGGGGACTTGGGTTGGTTTCCTAAAAAACAAAGTGGAAAAAGATGCTACTAGGGAGGAAGGCAGAGGGTTTTCAATTCACAGTGAAAAATGTGTGATTTCTAGTGTCCCTAATAGCTGCATGGGCTTTAACAACAGCTTTCCACTTGTTAAATCATTTAGCCACTGTGGCTAGTTTACATGGTGGTACAAATAAGTCCAGAAATACCATTTTGTTACTGTGAAACACCAATGGTGGACAGAGATCATAGTCCGAAATTAATAACAACCGAAATTAATTCTGCAACAGAAGCGTTCAACAATTAAACCTGACATAAACATCTGGAAAGCATTTGTCTCTAATGTGAAGCACAAGTTTGGCTGGCTAACTTAAGCTAATAAACTTTGGGAATGTAATCGTCCAACTTTCACGACGTTTGTTGTTTAACGAAACATTGCGTATTTTCCACATCTTACAATTTTGCTCTTCCGAGCTTGGTACTAAGTTTCATTTTTTCTATAACATGACCTTAAGACCCGAAAACAACAAAAATTGACGCCAATCCTACTTTCGGCTTGTATTTTACCAAACGTCACGGACAGCAAATACCGTTTTTTTTTAAAGAAAACGAAATATGAATTATGAATTCGCCCCTGAAGCCGTTCATCATCATCTACGTTAGCCTTTGCAACAAATTAGCTAATGTTGCATCGTAGAGGTCAGAAAGGAGCAGAGTCAACCAATTCTGACAGTTACATTTTTACCTACAAAACGATCTCCTGCCTGTATATCATGTATTACACCACGTGCCGATTTTTTTGGCATTTTAATAAATAACCATAAGTTTCTTGAAAATCACTTGTTTGGTGTAGTTCTATAACCAACATCTAAACAACATCAAAGTGCCTAATTTAGTAATGGACGTTTGTGTGGTTCTCGTCGCAGAAGTCAACAGCACGTTGGTTAGCAGTAACGTCAGCCTTAAAGTTGGGAGATCTCCATACACAGACATTCCTCTTTTACGCCTCGGTCGAGGCACAGAAGACAAACTTGAAACTGCTCAAAACAACACGTATAAATGCAGCAACTGTCAATTAACATTAATGTACTACTGTTTGAAATTTGTATATAAACTTTAAATGTCGTTACGATCCGTAATATAAGCAAGAAGCACCCCATATGTTTTGATATGTTCTTCACAGAAAGTGCTCACCGGTTGCTGGGCTGTCGCCATTTTAAATCTCTGTTTCGAAAGTTTCTGTTGATTGGACCGAGCTGTGTCAACGTAACGGCGTCGCAATGCACATGCGCAGTGTGCCGCCACTGGCCGGCTGCTTGTCGCCGACTCCACCCCTCCTGCAGACGAAGGCATGGCGAGCACCGAAGCTAGAAGGGAGTGTGAGACAGAGGGCTGCAGTAAGGACGCCAAACTTCAGTGTCCCACATGTATCAAGCTTGGTATTCAAGGCTCCTATTTCTGTTCACAGGTACTGCCGTTTTTTCGCTTTGCTTGGCTTACATGGCGGCTGTAGCCATACACCTGGGCCCTCTGTGTTATCACGAGGCTGCTAACTAACTGTCAGGCTACGCAGGCATGTGTGTTGTAGGTGCTAGGTACACCGCTAATAACGCATTTGCTAAACGTTAACAAACGTGTTGTGGTTGTGTAACCGTATACAGTCTTCTGAAGATAAACAATGCAGCCAGTGATTGTAACCGATGCTATCTGTGTAACAGTAGGCCGAGAGAAACGTTTAGCTAGCTACCAATTGGCTAAAGTAAGTGATAAAAACGTACTTGCTTAGACTTAAAGCTCACGATGTGAAGTTATGTATCTGACAGGGTAAAACACTATGAAATACTAGATGTTGTGAAAGAAGTTTAATCATGCAGTAGATATAGGAACTTAAACTTGAGTTGTAAAGTGCTACAGGGATCACTAGTACCACGATGTTTGACCCTCATCCTGGTACTTTCTTTCCCACGAGGCCAAACCCAACTGAAAAATGTGTCAATTTGAAGTTGTCCTGTTTATCCCATACTTGGCTGAATATCACGCATGTCCTGCAGGGCTAAACAGAAGTTACTCTCCACTAGTTATACAGATAATCAGCTGAGCAGGACTTTATTTGAGTAACGTAACCGCATGTAGTACTTTCAGAAATATTGCATGTTGTGCTAGAATACTTCATGGGGTTTGCACCGAGTGGATATTGTGTTGATGAACTTTGTGGTTACTGTTTTGTGGCTGATGTCACATTAGGAAATATGTCTACCAATAGATACGAAACTACCACAAGTTCACTCTTTGCAGAGGGGGCCGGTTTTGAGTGCATCTAATGTAATGCACTTTCAAAATATTTATAAATAGACGGGTTAGGTGACAATCTTACCACAACGCTAATGTAACTTAATGTAAGTTGTCTTGTGGTGCCATGCTATTTGGCCCTAAAGGTCTTCACTGTGATGGCACTTTTGGCTGTGCAATTTGATCCTATTCTCTGCATTGCCTGTATCTCTTTTCTGGTAATTTTCCTAAAATGAGTTAAATAATTACATTGTAGACTGATCATAACAAATATACATATAGAGACATATATTAGATATAAAGTCTTTATTACTGGGTGACTGATATGGTTTTTCTGGACCAATGTTGATTAAAAAAGCAGTCTCAGAAGGAGTACATACCTTTATCGTCAAAAATATAGAAACGCAACATACTGAAAAAGAAAAATCAAAAATGATACAGCTATGTTCATGTGTCTGATATGTACACGTCCTGTTTTGTGGGTCAATGCCAGTTTTTACTAATCAAGGAGATCAGTAATTGAAAAGTAATAAAGAAAAGTACGTTGAAATGCTTTTTATATGTTTGATTAAAAGAGAACTGGGACATTACTCGAAATCACAGAGTGGTGAGAGCAGATAGAGAGAAGTGATGGAAAAGTAGCTCATTTTGATATATATTGATTTATATATGCAATTCAATAATCCCCAAGGCTGATAAACAGTCAGTCCCTAGCATCTATCACTAGGGCACCTCCTGTGGTACACCTCGCTATAGTAATCCTTTGTTACTGCAGAAGCAATGTTGAAAAGAAAGTTAATTGTAACAGTTAATTATTATTATTATTATCAGTTTATTTAAAAAGGGACCATGTACAAGATTAAACATAAATGTTTCCATTGTACCAGAGTTAGCTTTAAGCTAATATTTAAAGGAATTTGAAAAGGCTATCTTGGGCTTTGAGGAATAGAGAGACACAATTTCCTAGAATTTTATGTCTAAAAAAAAACTAATCAAAATTAGAAAATGAGTTGAATTATACTGAAATAAAAAAGTTAGTTGCAGCCCTAAGTTTAGCTGAGTTTCTTTGGATTGTGTATCAAGCACAGTTTGGACAGTATTATTAATGATTTTCTATTTCATTTTCAAGGAATGTTTCAAAGGAAGCTGGGCGTCTCACAAGCTGCTGCACAAAAAAGCCAGTAGGTATCACTGATCACTTTTTATAAATAGGTTGAATTATATTTACACACACACACACACACACACACACACACACACACACACACACACACACACACACACATACACACATGTTTGTTTTTCTATACCGGTGGGGACTTACCATTGACTCCCATTCATATCTAACTCCGAACCCTTACCCTAACCCTAACCTTAACCATCACCAAATCAATGCCTAACCCTAAACAAGCGTTTTTGCACTTTTACATTTTTTATTAACAACAATATGGCCAAGAAAACGGTGTTGCCACCCGTGGGGACCTCATTTTAGGTCCCCACCGTAAGACAAGTCCCCACCTTTATAGCAAATAGTCAGGTCAAAGTCCCCACCTGTATAGCAGAAACAAGTACACACACACACACACACACACACACACACACACACACACACACACACACACACACACACACGTATGTCTGGTTTGCCATTCCAGTGGGGACTTACCATTGACTCCCATTCATATCTAACCCCTAACCTTAACCAACACCAAAACAATGCGTAACCCTAAAGAAACGTTTTTGCACTTTTACATTTTTTAGTAACAACAACATGGCCAAGAAAACACTGTTGCCACCCGTGGGGACCTCATTTTAGGTCCCCACCGTAAGACAAGTCCCTACCTATATAGCAAATAGTCAGGTTGACGTCCCCACTGGTATAGATAAACATGTACACACACACACACATATATATATATATATGTGTATGTATATATATATGTATATATATATACACACACACACACACACAAATTATAGATAGAGCTCGTAGAAACAACTTTAATCATACATGTTCATTTCAGAGTTGTTTGAACTGATGCGGTGGTGCCAGATGCTTTAGAGACCTTGTGCTGTTGTTTTTTTTCCAGAGGAAGACAAGAACCAGAATGAGTCTAAGAACTGTGTGGAAAGAGACATCAACACAGACCCATGGTCTGGCTACCGCTACACAGGAAAACTACGCCCTCACTACCCACTGGTTAGTTCTTTAGTATTTGCACATATTTTGTATGTGTGAATCATGAAAAGAAAAATGAAGTGGTGACAGACACAGCTGCATACCATATCATATATTTTAATGCCTAGAAAAATCCCAAACAAAGCCCTGTTCTCATGCCTGTTGGTGCATATCTGTTTGAATGTGTCAAAAGAAAACACAGAGACTGTCATGGAATTAAGCTTGTGACTTGCTTCAGTTATTTTCTTATGTAAATGCTGATATTTGTGAATTTGGTGATGTAAGCTGTCTGTTATCTCCCTGTCCCTAATGTAGACTCCAATGAGGCCTGTGCCTGGTGACATCCACAGACCCGACTATGCTGATCATCCCAGAGGTAGCCATGTCTCTTTCTAATGGGAATGTATTTCCAGTTCCTCATATTGGCTCATCATCTATTTTGAAATATTTAACTTTCTTTTTACAAACTGTCTTGCACATGTTCAGTGCGCAGGGAAATTCCATTTTATCTATATTTTCTTTCAAATAATGCTGTTAAATGTAATATATTATCAGTTTAACACCTTTGTACTTTTTTTATAATTATTCTAAAGATTATAAATATGTTTATATGTTTGCTATGTTCAGTTCCGGTATTTTCCTGGGTGTATTGTTATTTCTTACCATTTGTTAAGAAAAATGTCTTGATATATTAAATACCCTTTCTAGTCCCCGTACATCCACACTGTGGAATGTAATGAACTTGGGCTTAGGTGGGGCTTTAAACTGTCTTCATATTTAAGAGGTCTGTTGTGTGGTAATCATGGAAAAGCTGAAAAAACAATTGTCACCCAGCGACCACATTGTCAGTAGGACTTTAATTTGTATAGCTACATCTAATGGAGTCTGTGTCTATGATGGTGGTAGATGAGTAATCACTGAAAGTGCACATGATTCAAGACCAGATTGTTGGGCCGCTACAACATCTATTGCTCTTGGCCGCATTAATTGTTCATACAATTGGTCCCTAATGGTAAAGATTTGATAACTTGGTGCCCATTTTGAGCATGAACCTGTCGAAAGCCTCTCTCGGTGTGCGCTCATTCATGCATGTGTTTTCTATCATTTTTGCATGAATACACAGATGTCTTGTGCCATTGGCTGGAGAACTACACACAAGCATAATAACCATGAGCAGACCTGTCGACATATCGGAAGTTAGAACTGAAAGAAGATCAAGATCAGCTATTGTGCAAGTTTAGTTGTAATTGAAATTGAGTAGTTCACTATCAGTCTCGGACACTATTTCATTGATAATTTCACCTAAGTACAACGAAACCTGTGCAGCTGTGGTATGCTGTCCTTCAAAACCAGCAATTTGCAGCTGAGCTCATGCATTTGATGCAGATTGAGAAAATGAATGAAAGCTGTTGACAGTTGCAGAATTACATGTTTGCTCACAGTTGGAGTTGGCAGCACTAGGATTATTTTACTACAGTGACTTTGAGTTAGTATTTCCATAAAAATATTGTTCAGTGGGGCTTTCAACAAGGTGGTGGTTTCTGGGAATTCATATACAAGGCATGAGTGCAATTTCTCAGTTCCCTTTTTGGTCTTTTAACATTTAAGAATCATTGAATATCTTGTAGGCACATTCCTACTGCTGACATTTTATTCAAAGCTAAGACCAATTTTGATCTGTAAAACAGCCCAGTAATATCTCACTATGATCTCTGTCCACCATTGGTGTTTGAATTACTGCAGGGGAAAGTAAACCTGCTGACAGGTTTGCCGTCATGCTGTGTTTTTTATGACCAGCCTGCTTCTTCTGTGTATATTATCACACATTGTGATAACTCTAACCTGCCTTATTTTACATTTATTTCTCTGGGCAAGCCATTCATTGTGCAACCATGGCAACTTCTACATCCTTGTCATCTAACTGCATAGATCCATACTCAGGTAGTCATGGTTACAGTCTCCTTTCATTCTTCTGTGATGCCTATTCAGGGAATGAAGCACAATTGTGCCAGGCTCATGTTTCCCAGCTTATCTCTGCTATTGAGCTCCAGTCAACTCCGAAGTGTTTTTTTTAAAATTACATAGAAAACATAGCTTCTTACCCTGATAAACTAAAAGGAAGTTGGCCTAACACTTATAAAGACATTATATTGTGCGCACTGGAATTTTCACATGCTTTGCTTCTTTTTTGAGCGAGTGAATCAAAGCGTAAGTACGTCCAATTGATTATTGCACTCACACTGTAGACTCTTCGGGTCAAAAGGAGGGCTGTGTTTGAATTGTACACAAACCTGTCTCATGTCTTTGTTGCTAGGAAACGGTTCATGTTCATCCAGCGATCATCTCGTTGAGTTAATAAATTATAGATTTTTCCCATTCTTGATGACGTGAGTGCTTTGACCAACACGTTTGTGTGCTCTTTCCAGTCCATTAATAATGTCTGGATCTTGTTGAATCTGTAGCTGGATTACTAGTTGCATCATTTATTGCCAACCTGACTCGACCACCTGACACCTGTGCTTCTGTTGTTCTCCATGTAACAGTCCTGCTCTGTTCTCCTGAGTCGACAGTGTGATTGTCATTAGTCTGCCTCTGCTCAGATGCTGAAGCTGTAGTGTAGTTTCTGCAGCAGCAGCTCCGTAGCACTGCAAGATGCTTTTATGTTTGTTGGATATTCATGAGTTAGGCTGGAAAATATCAAAACAGGAGCTCTATGTATTATGTAATGTATAAACAGCACGCACTCAATACCCACTTTTGTTAGGAATACCTTTGCAATGGCATGCAATCCAAAACAGCAGCTCTGCCGTAAATTGCAGTTTATACATTTTTAGTTTTTGTTGACATTTGCAGAATAACTAAAAATATTTACCCTTCGTAAAAGTAGAAAAAAACCTGAAATTTGGAAATGGGTAGTAAAAACTCTCCCTTGTCAGAGGTAGTAAAGAAAGGTCCTAAAAGTCTACACCTTTTCAGGATGAAAAACAAGTTGGTGACATTATTAGAAGCCCTTTCTTTGACCACTGCAGCTCAAAAGACAATTCTTCTCTGTGATCCAAGTGCACGGGCTGCTGGTGACACACCGCGTGAGCAGTATAAAGTTGAACTCCTCAACATCAGCAGGCTTCCTCTGATACGTCAAAAATGGCGTTCCTGTCATATAAACAAAGAGAATATGTATGTAGCAATTAAACTTTTATAGCGACAGCTCGCACCAGCCACGACTTTCTGAGAGTAGGCTCGGCTTCTGCTGTAGAGAGTAGGGTTTTCTGCAGATGTGCAAAGCTGTTTCTGTTGATTCATTCATAAAGAAAAATATCTTGAAGTTCATAGTCCGGTCATGATTTGAATTAATTGTCAACTAATTGACCTGTTGTAGCTGTCAGGAGTCAGACATCACAGAAGGTAAAACTTAAAGGATATTACAGATGGACATGATTACCTTGATGTAAAGCAGCAACATTGGCATCTTCTTGTGTTTGGTAGCAGTTAAAATTTTGCAGAGTACCTTCTCAGTAACAGATGATTTATTCAACTGTCACTTTTGATAGAAGAACAAAATTGATTAGGAGAATGTGAATCCAGCTGTGACAGTCTGGAAATTGATAGACTGACAGCAGCTGCTTTTACTCACAATATATTAGTTTAAAGAGCTCATCATCTTTACTGAGTGTTGACATGTGAGTGATGGCAGTTGTCTGTTCTTATTTTCTTCCCATAGGGATGTCTGAGTCTGAGCAGGTTTTGAAGGGAACATCGCAGATCAAGATCCTATCCCCTGAGGACATTGAAGGCATGAGGGTCGTGTGCAAAGTAATGCAATATTCTATGGCTGCCTTCATGGTGTTTCCATTTGTTGCAGTTCAGCTTTGACACATGTGCTCTTTGCAGCTGGCAC
This sequence comes from Acanthochromis polyacanthus, assembly GCF_021347895.1. Lineage (NCBI taxonomy): Eukaryota > Metazoa > Chordata > Actinopteri > Pomacentridae > Acanthochromis > Acanthochromis polyacanthus. The sequence goes on along the minus strand of NC_067113.1, from coordinate 12,649,674 downwards.
GAGAAGTCCTGGACATTGCAGCTGTGATGGTGAAACCGGGTGTAACAACAGAGGAAATTGACCACGCTGTGCATCTGGTAATGTATATAGACACACACCAATGGGTTGTAAAGCCTGGAATGTTTTGTCTTTGGGTTGGCTACGCATAAACACATAATGTTTCAATGTATTGCAATGTGTTGTTTTAGGACATGCACAGAGAAGAACAGTTGTAGGTAACTGAAAGGTAACTTTTACAAGTGTGATACACAGGTTTCTAGGGGAAGTAGGAGAGATTTTGTTTACATTTTTACACTTAAATGACATTTAAATTAAAGTCATTTTTAACATGGACAATATTTACATATTCAAAGATTCAGGATTTGAAAGATTTTGAAAATGAGGAGACAACGTTAAATTAACTTTTTTATGAGAAAAACTCGGCCTGGGCAATGGACACTTCATCAGTAGCAGTAAGAAAATTGTTTGATAGAATGTTTGAGCACATAACCAATGTGAAAAAGGTTGTTTCCATGAAGTAACGCTAAGCGGGCTTCCCCCCTGGCTCATACACAGCCCCTAATACATTGATAGTTAGCCCCTTTGCCCTCCATTGCACTCCCTGTGGCTTCCATACACGTCTCCCGGCCTCGGCCTCTACTCACCCCCATCCACAGACCTTCCCTAGTGGAGGCTGGATGTGGTGTGGACTGGTAGTTGCCCACAACTCTATGTCATCCATCACCTCCACCTAACTTGAGGTCAGGGTGTGTGTAGAGTCCAATGTAAGGGTCCCTCTCTGATGACACCCAGTCCAGGCCAGCCATCGGGAACCTTAAACTCAGTGTATGCTGCTGCTTCACCCTGGTCTTCGCCTTTACACCTTCAGAGTTTTAAGTGCTTTTGTTGTTTAATGTGTATCAAGATGAGATGATTCCTGTATCCATTTTTACTTATTGAGCGCTTTTCATTTTTACCATTATTACCCATGAAGCTTGGCAAACGGGCTGAGGTGCTAAATTCAAAGTAAGGCGATTACATTCAAAATAAACCCCTTTTCTCCAGGTCTTTATTATATAAAATTATTGTTAATAATTGTCAGTGTCAAAGGATTTGTAACACTTTATCTTGGCATATTTTTCAGTTGCATTGCCCAGACCTAAGAAAAAATATATGAGACACAATTTATTATTCAAAGCAGAGTAATTTTAAGTTTTCATGACTGACAGATGAAGATTTAAAAACTCAGCTACTGATTGATGGATTGCCACACTTTGTTTGACGTTTGTGATCTCAAGATGAAGTGTCTTCCAGATGCTTGTATTCTGTTGACTTTTCTGACATCTTTGGCTTTGAGTAAAATGTGTAAACCACTGTTTGATGAATTACCATTTCCAGTAAGTTGTCAAAATTGTGATGACAGTTCATCATCAGCCACAGCTTTACTTTGTGTTGAGTGCTAATTATTAAGTGCTAGCATATTAATATTCTTAAAATACCACAGGAAACATATCTGTTAATGCTGTCAGTGTGAGTGTGTTTACATGCTGACGTTAGCATTTGACTTAAAGCACAGCTGTCACTGTGTGGAGCCTCGCAGAGCAGCTAACATGGCTGTAGACACCTAGTCTTGTTTAGTCGATTTAATAAGTGGTGCGGAACAGACACTGTTGATAAATAATGCAAGATGGAGTTGCTACATGTAAACAGATGCCCCTGCTATGGAACATCAGTTCAACTTCTGCTGCTTTTTTATAGTATCCTGACTTCCATACAGATGGTCAATCACTCATCTCATATGTATATGAAACACACAGTTCACCCTGTAAGGCTACTGGATACCAATACAGAGTTGTGATTTGAGACTACACTGTGGCTGTGTTCATGTATGTTGGGCAGCTACATGTTCTCCAATTTTGATTTACTTACTTGTAACCTCACTGCTGTCTTTGTAACCAACATTCTTTGTCGGTTTAGGCCTGTACAGCAAGGAACTGCTATCCCTCCCCTCTCAACTACTACAACTTCCCCAAATCCTGCTGCACATCTGTTAATGAAGTCATCTGTCATGGCATACCGGACAGAAGACCACTGCAAGAAGGAGATATCCTCAATGGTGGGCTCATTGCACTATACTGCTTCTCATATCTATCACAACTCTAATGGTTTATTCTTTATTTTCGTCGGTAGGAAACCCTGTTGTAGATTTTTCAACCAACGTAGCATTGACCTGTCCTTAAATCTCCAGTTTTTAAACACCAATTTAAAAAAATATATATCGTCATAATCTCTGTGTCAAACCAAGTTCTAGGAATAGTTAATCTAAGTTTGGATGGAGGGAAATGTTTTATTAACAAGAGCAGGAGGAGAAAGATCTCTCTTCCATGACAAATGGTCGTCCCAGCATCCTGAAATGGTGTCAGCAGGAGTTTGGCCAATTTTAGGTTCTTAGTGAGTATTTCTGCTCAGGTGATGTCTTCCATCCGCCACTCCCCTCAGAGTGTCTGATGGGAGTGCTTGCCAGCAACTCATCTCTCGCTGCGTGGCCCGACAAGACAAATTGTTTCATTAACCTTTACCAGTGGGGCTTTGCTAGCCAGATTCTCTGCTCTCTATATTTCTCCTTAAGTGGGAAAAGTCCCAGTTCCAATTTTGTCAGCAATTTTTTAAAAAGGGACGTTTTATTTGGCCTTGCAGATGTATATGCTATCTAAAAAATGTGTTACCTACCATTACTAAATGCTCTAGGTAGGTTATTCATAGTGGTGTTTGCTTTGTGTTCAACGTAATAGAATGTAGCTTGTCATGCAACACAATGGCTCTGACGTATTCACCCTCCCACACGTTCACAGTGGACATTACCGTCTACCACAACGGTTTCCATGGTGACCTCAACGAAACCTTCTTTGTCGGAGAGGTGGAAGAAGGAGCAAAGAAACTGGTTCAGACTACATATGAATGCCTTATGCAAGCCATTGACTCTGGTAGGTACTGCGGCATATTTTCTTTTCTTTTTCTAACTTCACGCAGTGGTGTTGGTGTTTTGTCCGCTCGTACAGGAAGCGACTGATGGGTTTCTTGCTCAGCTACTACTGTAGCCACAGTATTTGACTGTTCAGACATTGCAGTGAGGTCTGAGCGACAAAGGTAGGTGATCGCACCAAAAGATCACGGGAGCCTTTTAGGGCAGAATGGCAATCAATGATCACAATTTTCCCCGCAGATTGTGACCACATGATCGGTTCATTTTATTTTCACTCAGAAGTGATTATTCGAATCTCCACTGCTTTAACACTTGTCTGGTTTTCATCCTGCAAGATTTCCTGCATAATAATTATTGACCATGACGTAGCTTCTATCAGAAGGCACATAGTCACCGACTGATGTTCTATTTCTTTAGTCAGACGGTTGTTTGTTACACAGATACGTAGTTGTGGGTATTAAAAACTAGAAAAGGAGCATGAAAATTTCCTCCTCTTAAGTTTCAACATCGATGGATAACATGACTCTTATGTCATGCTGCCAGATGTTGACGTGTAGGGTCAACATCACACAGAGCGCAACAATAGGTTTAGCAAGACTGGCAGCATAAACTGTACTGTATAGCAAGAAAAATAACTTATTAAATTAATTTGTAAAAGAGGAGAAATCTAGCTTTGTCTTTTTGATTTCTGCACAGGCAACTAGGGCTGGCCCAAATAGTGGTTTCTGGTCTCCGGATATTCGGGCCCTATTAAAGATGAATATCCGAATATTCGTTCCGTCCCATAACGTTCGATGTTTTTCACCATAGTGTCTGCTGTTTCCAAAATATCTTTCACCTCCAGGATGCTTACTGCATCCAGTGAGCGTCCTCTTTGCTGTCTTACCAGTCATGATTTTGCTAAGGTCAGGTTGAGTAAGAAAAAGTTAGACTGTGCTATTATCTCCTTAATGACTCCATCTGTATAATTCCTCTGAAAAGCAGATCTATTCCAAAGAATTGTCCACAATAAATAAACGTCACATCTTCCACATCTAGATAAAGATGCAGCTTGGGATTTCAGACTGTCATCTTTATGCAGATATATACATATCAATATATTTTGTCCAGACGAGTAAGCAGAATTTGCAGTGCAAGAATCCCAATTTTGGGAAACAATATTGGCATTACTTAATTTGTCCACTAGAGTGCACCTACGTTTTAGAGTGTGTTGTAATTGACGAGTTGTTCTTGATCTTGGACAGGTTGCTGTTTTTTAATGTTTCCCATTACATCTTTAAGGTAACCTGGACAAAGAATCCTTAAAGTGCTTAGGAAATTGCAGATTTTGATCATCTACATTTGCATGACAAATGGGGACCTCTACTGCTGTTGCAGATCATGCAGTGTGCTTGAAAATAAGGAAGCAACTGATGATTTTCTCCATTATCAGTTAATTTGAATAATTATTTTACAACCTGTAAAATATCCAAAATAGTAAAAACAGGTTAAAATTTCCTACAGTCCAACAAAGACATCTACAAATGTCTTAGTTTGTCCAGGTAACTATCCAAAACCCAGACATTTAGTTCAGTATTGTCTAACATAGTGTAATGCTGGTATCAGCTAATGTTTGGCATTTTTGCCTGAAATCTTTCATTTTGGTGAAAAAAACCATCATTTTATTAAACTCTTAAATAATTATTATGAGCGTTGACATGTATTCCTTTGCCCTTTTCTTCCATGTCCTCAGTGAAACCTGGAATTCGATACAGAGAGTTAGGTAATATCATCCAGAAGCATGCTCAGGCCAATGGTTTCTCTGTGGTGCGAAGCTACTGTGGCCACGGCATCCACAGACTTTTCCACACCGCTCCCAATGTGCCACATTATGCCAGTGAGTAGCCCCATACCTGCCATCATCAAAGCCCTAAACCTGTGAAAATCACTGTCAAATATATTTTTCCTTGCAAAAATATGATTTCTGTCCTCCTTAATTATACAGAAAATAAAGCAGTTGGAGTTATGAAGCCTGGCCATGTATTCACCATTGAGCCCATGATATGTGAAGGTGAGTGTAGCCTTTGTATGAATATTAATATTTATAGAGATAAACCTCATTGTATTGATACGAAAATATCATTGCCTTAATTAAACAAGTTGCAGAATTATAATCGTTATGTAAAACAAATATCGCTGTCAAGAGACAGTATAACCAGAATGGAAAGTACAATATTGGACAAAACTTTGCAGTTCTATGGAAACCATATAGGTCAAAATTTTGTTAGCAAAGAAAAGGTGTTTTCAGCTTTGTTGCAGTGTAGTCCACAGATAATCCAGTAAGGATATAAAGTGTTTTATTTGGCTTTAGAAATCGAAATTTCTCAGCCCTTAAGGAAACTCTTCAGGGCTCCAGACCGCAACTAAATGGTCGCATTTTGCGACCAAAATTTGAGCGAATGTGAGTAAATTTTTCATCTACTCGCATGTGCGACCAGTAAATTTGCCAATTTTTTAAAATTACTGTTGAATATTTTTTGTTGCTTGCAAACTTCTGCTCCACACTTCAGCCCAGTAGACAGTAATGCGCAAATGAGCTAGTTTACCAACCAACATTAACTCCAAAAGAAGAAGAAAGGAGACGAACACCAGAGAAGAAGAAGGCGGGCCAATGTGTGTGAGAGTGGGGGCGAATAACAGTGAAGCTCCTGATGTTTCACAAAGCCTTTATTTACGTTCAGCCTTATTTTGAAAACAAATTCATCTTCCTTTCCTTCCCTCCTTGTCTCCATTCCAGCTGCTTCTAAGTTTAAACACATCCTTTGCTAGACAGCAACAGCATGGAACCGTTTTCTTTCATCTTTGCCTGAATTTTCGGACTTTTCAGCAGCGTCTTTGTCATGTCAAGAAACCTCTTCTTAGAGAAACACTTCCTGTGCCATTGACATGGTTACAAAATAAAATCCCGTTGCATTAAAATATGCCTTCAAAATAAAAGCCTGAAGGGAACGGGGGTCATTCTGTGTGTTTTCACCAGATGGTGGTTGCCGCACCATTTTCAAATTAGTCCTAAATTTGTATGCCATTAGATAGTCACAAAAGTACTTTCTATGCAAAATTGTAGGTCTGTAGCTCAAATAGTTGCTGAGTTGTGGGGGTCTGAAATTTTCAGAATTTGGGCTATAAAAAGCCTCACCAGTGGTTTTTTTTTTGCATCTTTAAGTGGTTAATTCTCAGCCTCTAGACATACCAGAGAGCTGTGAGTTGGTAAACAAGACCTCTGCATGTAGCTAGTGCCCCACAAACATCCCCAGGTGTTTCCCTACTCTGTAGGCCATGGGGGCTTGCTAAAAATTAAGAGACACCTACTCAACATGTCAACATGTCATTACACTTTTTGAAGGTAGTCACCTTTAACAACTAACATTTCAAAAAGAACAAAACTTACATAATGCTACCATTGGACTGTGCGCCCCTAAATTTTCTGCTTGTGCTCCTAAAATTGTAAGTTAAGGGCCACTGTGCTCCTCGGAAAAAAAGTTAGTCTGGAGCCCTGCTCTTCATTTTTCAGTTTATCTAACCAGATTCGGAGATTCATGAATTTCTTGGGCAGGCAACAAACATAAAAAACTCACCTGAAAGCAAGTTTGTTAAACAGCTGAACTTCCCTCAGTGCCAATAACTTTGTCAAGTTCCCACTTGAGCTGAGACTTATGAGACAAGTTGTAGCTGTTAATGAACTCTCCGGGGTTCAGAGGTGTGTGAGACCCAGTCAGGCTTTAAAACTGGTCTTAGAAGACATTTTATACCTGACAGGTATCTAGTGAGTCCTTGCCAGTCTTGGAGAGTTTGTTTCCACTGTTCTGTTTTATTGATGGTATGTAAGCCAAAGCCAGAGAGTGCATCTGTGTCTGTGGTATCTCAGGTGGCTGGCAAGACGAGACGTGGCCTGACGGCTGGACGGCAGTGACCAGAGACGGGAAGCGCTCGGCTCAGTTCGAACACACTCTGTTGGTGACGGAGACCGGCTGCGAGATCCTCACCCGCCGCCTGGAGGACAACGGACGCGCTCATTTCCTGAGCCAAATGTAGGCCGGAGCGGAACGCAGCAAGGACTGGACTTTTCCAGACACCCAGCAACTCTGGGTCTCACACACAAAAACACACTCAAAACACGCATCTCAAATCAAGAGGCACCACTCCTCGAACTCAGCATGAGTGCAGCTCTCATGGTTTTTGAATTAAATATCGGTTCCTCAATCTAAATGGAAGTACTTGAATGTGTCTTATAACAAATGTGGATTGCTTTATTAGTGAAAACTGTATCCTCTGGAGGAAATATAACAAAGTATTTATGAGATTTGGTGTCACTTAGTGGGCTGGCTTGCCATTGGGCCTGTTTTAAACTCTGGCTCACCCAGAGCTTTCACTGGCTTACTAGTTGTTGTCTATGGTCTGGTGGAGCTCAGGGCAAATTCAACTAGTACGCCATGCTTCGCTTCTTTTCTTTCGGCCTCTGCTAACACAGTCACATCTTTTGAATTTACCAGAGATGGATTGAAAAGAATCAGCAATACTAGAGGCACACCAAATAGTAACTCAAAAAATTTAAGCAGAAGAACAAGTTCATAGTTCTTAAGTTCTTAATTCAAGTTTGCAAATAAAGCATGCTCAGGCAGCCATATTGGATCTTGGATCTTCAGTGCCGATGCAACAGAAGCAGAATTCAGTTAATTTTCTAAAGATTTTAACTGGCAATAGGTCTTTTCTTTGCTTGCCAAGAGTGACATTAGAGAATTGATCCCTCTCTCATATCTGTTTGTTATATGTGAAGCGACAGAGCTTAGTCTGGCTTAAAATGAAGGAAGCAGGGGAAGGCAGCCAGCCTGGCTCTTGCCAAAGTTCAGAAATTATTATATCTGCACCTTTGACACTCAGTAATTAAAGTGTAACTTGTTCATTAAAGTTTGACACAAACAAAAGTGGCAAAACTATGGGTTATGTGTGCTCTGTCAAGGACTGTTTCTCTGCTTTTGTTGAACTGATTAAACAAACGACATTAATTAGTGAACAATAAAAGCAGGATTAGTCAGGCATGCTGTCTCTTTCTTTTACCTGCTAAGCTATGCTAGCCATCTTCTGGCTCCGGCTTCACATATAACTTACAGACATTAGAGAAAAGGAAAAATAATGAGTTTATTTACTGCTTCATACAAGAATCTGCTTGCTAGCTGATCATAGTGTTGCTGTCCTATTTGCCTGTTGAGGTGTCCAGTACACAAAGCCAATTGTTATATCTTGAATGTGGCTATTGTTAGTGCACATCCACTTGAGAACATCAGCCACAGTTGCTAGGAGAATTGTGACGTAGCCCCAGAGCATTTACACAGATATCCAGAATGAGAGTAATGACGTGCTGAACTTGTCGGTCCTGATTGGAGGATTACTCCTTTAGTGTCTCATGTTTCCAATAGCCCCGGTGTAGCAAATTGAGCCTTAACTTGTGAAACTAGGAATTAAAACTTGCTGGATATTTCAAGGCACGTAAACTGGTGTGTCCCCCCTCCCCATCTACTCGGCAGTCACCATTTACATTGATGTGGGGATTTTCCTGGTGCGAGCAGCATTCATTATTTCTACATTTCAGAGGACTAATGCAATCACAGTTTCTCTGCCATCTTTGTATTTCTTCTAATGGAGTAATAAATGACTCTTCTGTAGCTCTGTGTGGGTGAGTTTGTCCTTGAATAAATCAGTGATCGAAATCCCCAAAGTTGCTTTACTTCACCAGCATTTTATTAATGGAAATGAGTGCCTGGGTTCCTGTTGGCCTTAATGCCTGTTTAAACTCGGTGGTGGACTTTGACAACATTAGAGATTTGGGTTTAATGCTTTGTTTACTCCCAAGTTACACATTTAAACTTGTATCCGTAAAACATTTACGTCATAATGAATACACTGAAGGTTTTCTAAGCCTCTGGAAATGCACCAGAACACTTCCCCTTTGCTTAAGAGTTTTATTTTCCAACAGCATGTGTGTGGCTACTTCTTCTATCCCCCTCTACACTGTGCCACCTTAACAGGGTTTCACTTCTTGACTTAGACATCTTAAACAGTTCAAGTCACAACACTGCAGCAGCTGATTGTGTTGTCTGTATTTGCCTGATTTGATGTCAGTTTAAACAAGATAACAAAATGTTTTTAAGTCTAACGTGAGGTCAAAATCTCTTTTCCTTCATGTTTGCTGAAGAAAAGTGAGACTCAGCCTCTCCCAACTTGTGACAAGTAGAAGTAGTACTAGCACTACTGCCAGTTACTCAAAATATTTATTTTGACATAAATATACAGCGTAAAGCAAAAGGAAAGATTTACATCACCTCAGTAAATCGGCCAAATGTGAGAATATTACTCACCATCAACACCAAAAAGTGGCTTCAACAATACGAGTTATTTTGCAGGAAACTAGTAACAGAAGGAAATTTGGGGGATCTTGTGTTTGATCTAGTTAATGCAGATATTAAGGTTTGAAAGCTAAGAGCACAATCACTCTGCAGTATGAATGGAGCAGTTGGGACACATTTTTCCAAACTTGGATTGGCAGTGTTGAGTAGAGGTTGTCTTAGAAAATCTTCCAGGTAGGGTACAATCTTGGAAATGATGTTTACATTGTTGAATCCATATAAAACAGGAGAAGACTAAATCCTGATAAATGTTCAAATCCATCCATTCTCTACACACCGCTTTATCCTCACTAGGGTCACAGGGGGTCCTGGAGTCTATCCCAGCTGACTCGGGTGAAGGCAGGGGACACCCTGGACAGGTCACCAGTCTGTCACAGGGCTGCATATACAGACACACAATCACACTCACATTCACACCTACGGACAATTTAGAGTAACCAATTAACCTCAGCATGTTTTTGGACTGTGGGAGGAAGCTGGAGAACCTGGAGAAAACCCACGCATGCACAGTGAGAACATGCAAACTCCATGCAGAAAGATCCCAGGCCCAGGCCGGGATTTGATACAGGGATCTTCTTGCTGCAATGCGAAAGTGCTAACCACTACTCTACTGTGCAGCCATGTTCAAATTCTTCAGTGATTAAAAGTAAAGGATACATTGGAAGTATTTAAACAGTTCAGACTTAATCTACAACTTTATCAGGCCACACTTTATTTGTCCACACTTCCCAAATAAGGAACACTCAGCGGTTTTGGTTATACTACCTTATTATTCATTCAGACTAGATCAAAGAATATTTCTGAATAATCTGGATTTGTTTCCTCTGTTTTCCCCTCTCGCAGTGTTCTCTCTGTGTGCACGCATGTGTTCCTGGAGGGGAGGAAACCCCGATCAAAGAGCTGTCTAACACTACATTGTTCAAATAGAAACAGACATGAACAGAGAACTGGAAGATTATTTATTAAATTGAACTGAGTAAACATGGTGAGATCACCATTTTCTGCGCTCCCCCACGTCTAGACCTGAAGGACAACGCGGATGCTGAAAATGGGATGAGAAGATAGATATTAGATGTTTTCTGTCTTAAGGCTTACAACACATTAGTGGCACAATCAGTGCTTGTATCTGAGTGAAGGCCACTCTGTTGTATCAGTCCCGTCTTCACCATTCATCTCATCCCAGCTTTGTCCTCAACAGAGGGCAGCAGTGACGCATGCATTTTTTTAATGGATAAAACCCGGAGAGACTCAAGAGCATTACACACTTTAACATAACAAACAACTTCAGAATGTATCTGATACCAAGGCTTACCATTTCCCAGCATGCATTAGATCAAAACCATCAGTGATCTTCTCAAAGGGCAGAGTGTGAGTCACAAACTCATCTACTTTAAGATTCTTGTTCATGTACTCCTCCACCAGTTTGGGAACACTTTCCACACTCTTGTATCCTGGAAAAAGAGTAAATTCATTCATTTAGAAGAGATAAGCAGTGATCTGGGAATTTAAAATTTCCCTTTATCTGTTCAAAACTAAAACATAAATGCTGCCAGAGTAAAAATGTGGCTATTTGAATATGAGCAGAGCAATGTCTCAGTGTAAAGTCACACGAGTCATACTTCTTCCATGCATTCAATAGAGACAGATACTATCTGTGCACATGTTCTTTTTCGGTATTTCTGCTCTTTTTTTGGCCATTGTGTGTCATTGTAGTTGCTTTGCATCTCTAGTTTTTGCACTCTTTTTTCTTTTTTTTTTTTAGTTTTTTTTTCCAACAAAACAGGAAAACCCTGTTTTGTTGTCCTTTTTGCAACTCTGCAGCAGTTTTTTAAGTTTCTTAAGTCATTTGCCTCTTCATTTGTATCTGACTGTTCTTTTTGTAGCGGTTTTGTGTCTTTGTAGCTGCTTGTCTTGTTCTTGTTGCACCATTTTTGATGGTCCTTGATTCAACATCTTAGGAAAAAAATCATTGTCAGCAGCTTGTGCTACCTCCAAATGCAGTGCCTTTCCAGGTGCGTCCAGTCACCAACTGGAAGGGTCGGGTGGAGATCTCTTGTCCAGCTGCTGCCACCCCAATAATGACACTAGTTCCCCATCCTTTATGGCAGGCCTCTAGGGCAGCCCTCTGCCACCAGAAGACAATATCAGGACACCGTCACTTCAGCCTGATCCTAACTGCACCTGATCACAACTCTGGCTATTGTTCAGTTTTGTTAACTGCTTGGATTTAACATATCAGATTAATTAAAAATTTAATGGGACTCACCATAATTGCCACATTGCCCACACATTCAAAGGAGTAGTCCACGCCTCCATCTGTCATTTCTACCAGGACCTCTTGGATTGGCTTGCTGTAGTCTTTTGGGTTTATAACATCTGTGGCCCCAAATTCTCGAGCAGTTTTAAACTTGTCAGAGTTGAGATCAATTCCAATAATTCTGCCTGCTCCAGCTGCTTTACAGCCCATGATTGCTGCAAGGCCCAGCGCCCCGAGGCCGAACACTGCACAGGTGGACTGTGCCTCCACCTGCAGGGTTAGGGTGAAGCAGGAGCTAGTGAGAATATCTTTGTGACTCATTGTGGTACATTACGGGGGTTAATCAGGATTTTTATTCTGGGGATCAAAAATGCTCTAAAATTTTCATAAATCTGTTTAACATATGCTGAGATAATTCACATGGACAGTGAAAAACCATGGCCTGCTGGTGGTGCAGCAGGAAAAGTCAAGGCACCAAAATATTCAGTAGGATTCAAACAATAGGATTCTGAGGAAGATGAAATTCATGACAGTACTTGCAATAGTGTTTGGGATACTTAAGTCTAAACCAAAGTGGTGGAACAATTCTGTTGCATACTGGCCACAAACACACGAAGTGACAGTAAAATGCATATAGACTACTTGACATGTTACTGGATAGGCACGCCATGAAGTCTACCATCTAAAAGAAGTGAAACCAACATCTGACTTGAAGCACATTGGAACTAAAGGTTACTTCACTTCAAAGTGTACAATCAGACAATGCAAGAAAATAACTGACCTTGGCAGTGTTTAGAGCAGCTCCATAACCAGTGGTGATACCACAGCCCAGCAGACACACCTTGTCTAGAGAGGCCCCCTGGTGCACTTTGGCCAGAGAGATGTCAGCCACAACCGTGTACTCAGAGAAAGTGCTGCAGCCCATGAAGTGGAAGAGACTCTTTCCTTTGCAGGAGAAACGGGATGTTCCATCAGGCATCAGGCCTTTGCCCTGAGTGATCCTGGAGAACAAGACATCACATTATTCACAGGTTCTGCAGAAGGCATGATAGGTTTCTGTTTTAACAAATGATCTGCACCATTGCATAGAAAAGCTTTAACTCAGGACATTTACCTGATCTTTTGACACAAGTTGGTTTTGGGGTTCTTACAGAACTTGCACTCTCCACACTGTGGGACATACAAGGGTATGACAGTGTCTCCTAAAATACAAGAACAATATTACGTTTGGAGGTTGCACATGGCAGAAATCTTTAAACAACAGTCACCAAGTACTATTAGGAACACCAGCTTATTCATATTCTGGGCAGTGGTAGTGCAACGGTTGAGTCTCTGGTCTACTAATCAGAAGGTCAGTGGTTCAAACCCCGATGTGGCCACTGTTGGGCCCTTGAGCAAGGCCATTAACCCTTAACCCTTAAATTAGCTATAGGTCTGAGTGTGAGCATACATGATTGTCTCTCGTTGTGTTAGGCCTGTGATGGACTGGTGATCTTTCCAGAGTGTACCCTAACTCTCAGCTAGGATATGCTCCATCCCCCTACAATATTCTACAGGATAACAAGTATAGTTGATAGACAGATGATCACTTGTGATTTCAGTATGTGTACATGTCCTTGGATGGTCATGCAAACAGTCGGTGGGGTTTACTCAGAATGATGTGGAAAATATCTTGAGTGGCTGCCCACATACAACACATTGTTGACAAGAGAGGTCAGAGGATAATGGTGAGGCGAGTTGAAGCTGGCAGAAAGGCTATAGTACCTCACGTAACCACTTTTTACCATTTTGGGGAGTAAAAAAAAGACATTGAGGAGGATGGGCACAGGCTCACCAACTCAGAGAATCAAAATGCTTATGTTTTTACATTAAAGCAAACCACTGCTTTCAGTTACATGAGGCATGTGTGCGTGTTGCTTAAGTAGGGGTTAAGAATAGAAAACCCAAGCCCTTTTGAGGAATGGGGTTCTGGTCTGGAGAAGCTCCTTGTCAATGTATATAACGTCAAGTTTCTGACATGGTCAAGAGGAATTCCATAGTTTTAACTTGTTAAATCTTTAGAAATGAGCCAATGAAAGAACTGTTTTGTCTTCCCTGTCATAATATGAACAAGCTGCCATGTTTGTGCTTTGAGAGAGTTGCTGGACAAATTCTACCTTTTTCCCTATTGTAATAGATACATTTACCAACTTGTCAGTGTTTTTCCATAACACATCTTGTAGAATCCATGGCACTGAGGAACTGGGGCTGTTTGAGAGTGAGGGAGGGCCTGCCAGGTATTAGTGTGGTGTTCCTAATAAAGTGCTTGCTGAGTGTCTGTAAGATGAGAAAACCTGGTTGAAACTTGGTGACTCCCTCTCCGACACTCTCTACGATACCAGCTCCCTCGTGGCCCAGTATTACAGGGAAAACTCCCTCAGGGTCAGAGCCGCTCAGCGTGTAGGAGTCAGTGTGACAGATCCCTGTGGCCACAATCTGAAAAAAAAAGAGTTCTGATCTGATCCATGTCGAATATATTTCAAACTGATGCGAGGGTTATTGCACACCTTTCTTGCTTGAAGTCAATCAGCTACACAGCAATAATATTGGGGACTTTTTCTTTTTTACAGCATACAAGGTGCAAAGTACAGTGTAGTATCAGACTGCACATACAGTAAATGAGGAAAAACCCACTATAGATAAGGCAGTAAGAGGAGTGGGTCATTATAGACTGCAGTTAATAATGACTATGTACAATTAAGGATTTGCAGAGTTGCTGCATTGCCTTTAACTGATCGCAGTTAAATTACTGAGTGTCTGTTCCTATACTTTTATCTTGTCAATTTGTAGAAGTGATATCAAACCCATCAGCCCTGATATATTACCTTGACGCGGACCTCCCCAGCCTTTGGAGGTGCCACCTCCACCTCCTCCATCACCAGAGGTTTCCCAGCCTCCCATGCTACTGCAGCTTTGCACCGGATCACCTACAACACACATTCCAAGAGCTTTAGCAAGTCTGGTAGCACTCATCATCGACAACTCCTTGGACAAATAGCCCTTTCAGTACTACAATGGAAGTAACAAGTTACATCTTGCTTGTTTAACTGCCTGATGATAGAAAAACTGGATCAGTGAGTGTTTCTTGGTCTCTTTCTCAGTAAGTTTAATACAATAGAATTTCGAACTTTTTCTTCCCCCTTGTGTAGACTTGTTGCACAATAGGAAGCCTGAAAAAGCACTTAGGCTCAGTCTTCCAAGAGACACAGACAGCCCTTATTACCTTCTCTTTTGTCTATTATAGATCGTGTAACAGAGCACAGCAGAGGGACTGTTAAATGTTCCAGTGAATATAGGACTCAAACCTCCTCTCCATGGCCATCGTCATATACTGTAAACATTACCGTCGACTGCATAAACACTGACTGAGCAGAACAAAATGTCCTGGCAATCCTAGCGGTGTATCCGTGTTTAGAACAAACCCATTAAACATTCACAAAAATTTATTGTCCTGTTATAATAACATGTGACGTGCAGCCAGTGTGCCTACCTTTCCTGCAGTTGCCATGCTGTTTCACATCCGCACTCTGACTCATGAAGTCAGGTAACAGTGTCGGTCTTATCATAGACCAATAACAAAGAGGGGCCCAGCCTCTGTGGGCTGAGTCTTAACACTCGCTGGCTTGCCTACAGAAAAACATGATAAATTTGAACAGTAACACAAGGAAAATTTGCTTTTTTAGTCAATTGCTAACAAACATAATAATTCAGTAAGAAGAGACAAAGTTTAAAAAAAAGAAAAAAAATACTACAGAATCATGAGCTTGCTAGATCATAGTATTTTGATGGTAAGACTCCAGTTAGAAATGACATCATAAATTGAAGCCCAGATCAGATAAAGCCAGCTGAAAAGGACAGAACCCCCCGGAAAGAAAAAAAAAACACACATTCCCTGGTGGTGAGGTTTTCAAATAAAACACATACCCATAGAAGACATGAATACATACACAGTGGGTATGGAAAGTATTCCGACCCCTTGAAATTTTTCACTCTCTGTGTCATTGCAGCCATTCCCAGAGGAAAAGAAAATTCAAAAAGAGATCTCAAAAATGTCTCATTTACTTCTCCTAGACAACTTTGAGATCTGTGTGACACCAAACTGAGACTAAGGCTTATTTCTCCTGTGTCTCATTTTTTTCTCCTGAGCAATAAGATGCACGAAATCTCAGTTTAGTCTCCTTTAAAGTTTCAGAAGAGATCTCAACAAGCTCTCATGTAATTCTCAGAGTTTCTCAACTTTTCTGTCTCTTTGTGATCTCAGGCAGAGAAATCAGAGAGCTCTCTCTAAGAACTCCATCTATTCTCATCCCAGCTTCAGTTCATGCATCTCATACTAAGCTCAGACAGAACAAATGAAGAGATCTCCACAAGCGCTCATTGAATTCTCAGACTCAGATCAATGTTTTGGTTGTTTTTAATCATCTAGCATGTTGACTTTATTGTAATCCACATGATATTTTTTTAAATTAATTAATAAAGATTCAGATTACTTTATTCATCCCAAAAGGGAAATTCATTTGTCTGTCAGCTCATCTGCTATTTGCTATAGAATTATAAAGCCTGATCGCTGTGGGTACAAAGATCTTCTACATCTTTCCGTCCTGCAGTCCAGAGAGAGGCCCATCACGATATTATGAGTGGATGATCCGTGTTGTTTAGAATGATAAATCCAGTCAAGTGGGAGGAGAGGGTGACACGATTGAAGTCACCATATATTATTATACACACGTGGACAAAATTGTTGGTACCCCTCAGTTAAAGAAGGAAAAACCCACAATTCTCACTGAAATCACTTGAAACTCACAAAAGTAACAATAAATAAAAATTTATTGAAAATTAAATAATCAAAAGCAGCCATTACTTTTGAATTGTTGATTAACATAATTATTTAAAAAAAACAAACTAATGAAATAGGGCTGGACAAAAATGATGGTACCTCTATAAAAGATTGAAAACTATTTGACCAGAGTGACAGGATTAACTCAGGTGTGTCATTTAATTGACATCACAGGTGTTTCCAAACTCATAATCAGTCAGTCTGCCTATTTAAAGGGAGACAAGTAGTCACCCTGCTGTTTGGTGAAAAGGTGTGTACCACACTGAACATGGACAACAGAAAGCGAAGGAGAGAATTGTCCCAGGACATCCGAAAAAAAATTATAGACAAACATCTTAAAGGTAAAGGCTATAAGACCATCTCTAAACAGCTTGAAGTTCCTGTGACAACAGTGGCTCATATTATTCAGAAGTTCAAGACCCACGGGACAGTAGCCAACCTCCCTGGACGTGGCCGCAAGAGGAAAATTGATGACAAATTGAAGAGACGGATCGTTGGAATTGTATCCAAAGAGCCCAGAGCAACCTCCAAAGAAATTAAAGGTGAACTCCAAGGCCAAGGTACATCAGCGTCAGATCGCACCATTCGTCGTTGTTTGAGCCAAAGTGGACTTCATGGGAGACGACCAAGGAGGACACCACTGCTGAAAAAAACTCATAAAAAAGCCAGACTGGAATTTGCAAAAATGCATGTTGACAAGCCACAAAGCTTCTGGGAGAATGTCCTTTGGACAGATGAGACCAAACTGGAGCTTTTTGGTAAGGCACATCAACTCTATGTTCATAGACTCAAAAACCAAGCATACGAAGAAAAGAACACTGTCCCTACGGTGAAACATGGAGGAGGCTCAGTAATGTTTTGGGGCTGCTTTGCTGCATCTGGCACAGGGTGTCTTGAAAGTGTGCAAGGTACGATGAAATCTGAAGACTATCAAGGCATTCTGGAGAGAAATGTGCTGCCCAGTGTCAGAAAGCTTGGTCTCAGTCGCAGGTCATGGGTCTTCCAACAGGACAACGATCCAAAACACACAGCCAAAAACACCCAAGAATGGCTGAGAGAAAAGCATTGGACTATTCTAAAGTGGCCTTCTATGAGCCCAGATCTGAATCCCATTGAACATATGTGGAAGGAGCTGAAACATGCCATTTGGAGAAGACACCCATCAAACCTGAGACAACTGGAGCTGTTTGCTCATGAGGAGTGGGCCAAAATACCTGTTGACAGCTGCAGAACGCTCATTGACAAATACAGAAATCGTTTGATTGCAGTGATTGCCTCAAAAGGTTGTGCAACAAAATATTAAGTTATGGGTACCATCATTTTTGTCCAGCCCTATTTCATTAGTTTGTTTTTTTAAATAATTATGTTAATCAACAATTCAAAAGTGATGGCTGATTTTGATTATTTAATTTTCAATAAATTTTTATTTATTGTTACTTTTGTGAGTTTCAAGTGATTTCAGTGAGAATTGTGGGTTTTTCCTTCTTTAACTGAGGGGTACCAACAATTTTGTCCACGTGTGTAAGTGCCTCAAGATGTTTAGGCCGTATTCTGGCAACTTCTTATTTGTTGCAGCATTTATAAGGTGTGTGTGTGCAGATTAATATATGCATAGGGTGGCATAGCTCAGTGGGTAGAGTGGCTGTCTCACACCCAGAAGGCTGGGGTTTGATTCCAAGTCTGTCATGCTCATGTGGAGGTGTGAGTGAGTGAGTCTCACATATTGCTCCGTAGGAGCTCCACTATTGTTCATTTTCTTTTCCAGAGGAGAAATAAAGGAGCCATTAAAAACACTGTATTGATTAGCAGGGTATCTCCCACAAGTCTCAAGTATGACTCCCTCTAATTATCCTGTCTCACCTATTTCTCCTAGTGAATTTTAGGAGAAACGTATGAGAAACATTTAGACAAAATAGAAACTAAAATGAGGCTGACATGAGAATCTCAAATTTGTCTCTTGAGCTGTAGAAGAGCAAGCTTTGAGCAGTAAAATTTTCCTCTGGGTTTGCCAAAATCAAAAAAGTTCATTTTATTTCTCATTAATGTACACTCAGCACCCCATCTCGACAGAAAAAAACAGAAATGTAGAAATTTTTGCAAATTTATTAAAAAAGAAAAACTGAAATATCACATGGTCAGAAGTATTCAGACCCTTTGCAGCGACATTCATGTTTAACTCACATGCTGTCCATTTCTTCTGATCCTCCTCGAGATGGTTCTGCTTCTTTATTGGAGTCCAGCTGTGTTGAAATTAAACTGATTGGACTTGATTAGGAAAGGCACACACCTGTCTGTATAAGACCTTACAGCTCACAGTGCATGTCAGAGCAAATGAGAATCATGAGGTCAAAGGAACTGCCCAAGGAGCTCAGAGACAGAATTGTGGCAAGGCACAGATCTGGCCAAGGTTACAAAAGAATTTCTGCAGCACTCAAGGTTCCTAAGAGCACAGTGGCCTCCATAATCCTCAAATGGAAGAAGTTTGGGACGACCACAACTCTTCCTAGACCTGGCCGCCCAGCCAAACTGAGCAATGGTGGGAGAAGAGCCTTGGTGAGAGAGGTAAAGAAGAACCCAAAGATCACTGTGGCTGAGCTCCAGAGATGCAGTCGGGAGATAGGAGAAAGTTCCACAAAGTCAACTATCACTGCAGCCCTCCACCAGTCGGGCCTTTATGGCAGAGTGGCCCGACGGAAGCCTCTCCTCAGTGCAAGACGCATGAAAGCCCGCATAGAGTTTGCCAAAAAAAACATGAAGGACTCCCAGACTATGAGAAATAAGATTCTCTGGTCTGATGAGACCAAGATTGAACTTTTTGGTGTTAATTCTAAGCGGTATGTGTGGAGAAAACCAGGCACTGCTCATCACCTGCCCAATACAATCCCTACAGTCAAACATGGTGGTGGGAGCATCATGTTGTGGGGGTGTTTTTCAGCTGCAGGGACAGGACGACTGGTTGCAATTGTAGGAAGGATGAATGCGGCCAAGTACAGAGATATCCTGGAGGAATACCTCTTCCAGAGTGCTCAGGACCTCAGACTGGGCCAAAGGTTCACCTTTCAACAGGACAATGACCCTAAGCACACAGCTAAAATAACAAAGGAGTGGCTTCAGAACAACTCTGTGACCGTTCTTGACTGGCCCAGCCAGAGCCCTGACCTAAACCCAATTGAGCATCTCTGGAGAGACCTCAAAATGACTATCCACCAACGTTCACCATCCAACCTGACAGAACTGGAGAGGATCTGCAAGGAAGAATGGCAGAGGATCCCCAAATCCAGGTGTGAAAAACTTGTTGCGTCATTCCCAAGAAGACTCATGGCTGTACTAGCTGAAAAGGGTGCTTCTACTCAATACTGAGCACAGGGTCTGAATACTTATGACCATGTGATATTTCAGTTTTTCTTTTTTAATAAATTTGCAAAACTTTCTACATTTCTGTTTTTTTCTGTCAAGATGGGGTGCTGAGTGTACATTAATGAGAAATAAAATGAACTTTTTTGATTTTGGCAAATGGCTGCAATGACACAGAGACTGAAAAATTTCAAGAGGTCTGAATACTTTCCATACCCACTGTAAATTCTTCTGCTGAATTTTCTTCTTCGTCTGCACTCTGCTCCTAAATGTGTAGACGAGGACAATGAACACCCGAGCTGCGTGAATATACACAGGGTGCACGCCTTTACTGACAACTGGCACCAAATAAAGCATAACCAAAAAAAATGCATAAAACCTCTAATAACGGTTAAAACAACAAAATACAGCTAGACATCAAAGTAATACACAATGATGACTAATAAACACCAAAGATACACATAAAACGCTAAATCTATAAAGAAAACAACATGACATCACAGCAGCAAAATTATCCCATAACTTATCCACAACAAGCAAACTCCTACTGTGTGGGGTATACGGGAGAAGCTGCGGAAGCCCAGGAGGCACAAACAGAGCAGGGTGCAGAAAAGCAATTCACATTTACAACTAGAAAAGCACTCGGAGAGCGCATACCTCCGCCATCCCGTTTGTCTGTCTGTCCATCTGTGTGCCCGTGTGTGTGTGTCTGTCTGTCTGTCTGTTAACAGCATAACTCTGTCCAATTGTCCTTCGACCTTCAAAAAATTCCTGGATCCAGACGGTGATTCGGATCACCTCCAAAATCTAATCGATTCTTACTTGTACTCTTCCGGACATCCTGTAAAAATTTGGTGACAATCCGTCCATGACTTTTTGAGTTATGCTGTTAACAGACAGACAGACAGACAGACAGACAGACAGACACACACACACACACACACACGGACAGACAGACAAACAAACTCCGATGATTACATAACCTCCTGGCGGAGGTAAAAATAAATAAAATAATGACAATTAAAAATAACTAATTGAGATAAAATTCAAAAATACTCAACATAACAACTAACATGAATTAAAATTAATAATTAATAAAATTAATTTTTAACTCTGTTATAGCTGCAAGATTTACCTGCAGATTGTGTGTTCAAATGTTTTAAAAGTCAACAATTCACATGGCTCTACAGTAGCAGTCAAAACTTAAGGAACACTTAACCATTCAAAATCTTGAATTGTAACTCATCATATCAAAATCCAGCTTTCCACTGGTCTATTATCAATTCCTTCTGTCTCTAGGTTCAAGAAGTTCTCTTCTTTCTTTCTTTATCGCTGCATTTCTACCATGAAAGCCTGGTTCACACAGTCTGATGTTGAAATGTATCTGCTACTTGAACTCTGTAAAACATCAATGTGGACTCTGATCTGAGTTGACATTAACTGGTGATTTCTGAGGCTGGCAACTCTAATGACCCGATTCTCTGCTGCAGCAGAGGGAACTCTTGGTCCTGGTTTGGTCCTCATGAGAGCCAGTTTCAGCGCAGCGATGGACTGTTTTTTGAGGCTGCACTTGAAGGATCTATCAATGTTCATGACATTTTAATTACTGACTGACCTTCATGTCCTCAAGTAATGATGGACTCTTGTTCCTCTTACTCAGTTTAGCAGTCCTTGCCTTAATATGGATTACTACTGTAGTTGCTGCACTCCAGCACCACCTCAGCACAACATAACTTATGGTCTCAAATGCATTCAGAAGGGAAGAAATTTCACAAGTTAACTTTGGACACTTGAAAAATATTCCAGGTCATGGTCTTGGATGCATATTGCTAAGGGTGGCCAAAGTCAAGGTTGTCATCAAGGAAAACTGTGGCTGCTTTCAGGAATCATAAATTTAAAACATGTTTTGATCTTATTACACTTTTTTTACTACAAAATTCCAAACTGAAAATCTGAAAGTCAGATTTAAAATGCCATGTTTTTCTTAATTCAATTTAATCTATCAGTCAAAAGTCAAGACAAATACACAACAGAAAATACAGACTAAAATAGAATTGTTTACTTTTTCCATTCACTCATTTGATATCAGTATTTTATCTCTATCCATAGAGACCTCTTTCTGTTTATTTTTAATTTCAATTATCTTAGGGGCAGAAAAAGGTTCATGTTTTTCTAAGAAGCCCTATGTACACAGTTAGAGTAGATGGGATCGTTCACTGGGTAAGATCCCATCTGACTTGCAAGAAGTCCTTTTGAAATGTTGGGAAAAAACATGCATTCAGTTTTAAATGAAGCTTGCTCTCTGGTTGTGAAGTTTCCACAAAATGATTTAAGATCTTATTTCAGAAAACATTACCAAGAGAAACAATTGAAAACATTTAAGTGGAAAAGAAGAGCTCCTGAGCTGATAATGGAAATGAAAACAAAAGATCAAGCAAACAAGTTATTCAAATTGAGTCTTTCTTAAATCCATCTTAATGCTATGATGTGGCGGCAGCTTCGAAGACTGATGTTACTAACGCCAGACTGTAATGTCTGCGTAAGACTGTGGCAGGTATAACATGTTTTGTAGCCTAGCCGTGCTAGACAACCCACGGCAACGAATTTAATTCTCTGCCAGGGTGGGTCTAGTTATCCTCCATAAGGCTCGAGGCTGGATTCTCCTAAAACTGGCCGGACGAATCACCATGAAGTGTAGAGTCAGAAGGCGGGCGTAACTAAGTGACGGCAGAGGCGCGACGATTCTGACAGAAACAACCGGAAACAACTAGCCTAGCCACGCTAGACAACCCACGGCAACGAATTTAATTCTCTGCCAGGGTCAACAACAAAAACAACAACAGTCGTTGAGCTCCATTAGCACCAACTCTGAATAATCTTTCTGTTAACATGTCTGTAATATACTTGAGCTTCACCCATTGACTGTATAAATAAGGCTTCACCGAACTACCACATCCTCTGATTTCCGGCACTCTCTGAGCCTATTCGTTGCGCTGCTTGGTTGTATATCTACCCAATTACTGCAGAGTGATTTGATAGACAACCTTTTAGCCCACCTCCCTCCCTGTCAAGCGTGCCTAGACCCTTGTGCCTTCAGAACATGGGTCTAGCGCGGCTAGGCTACATGTTTTGCACAGTTGAGGCAGAAGGTGGGACAGAACAAATGAAAAAGAGTGTAAAC
Organism: Acanthochromis polyacanthus; assembly: GCF_021347895.1. Taxonomy (NCBI): domain Eukaryota; kingdom Metazoa; phylum Chordata; class Actinopteri; family Pomacentridae; genus Acanthochromis; species Acanthochromis polyacanthus. The sequence continues at coordinate 12,626,604 of NC_067113.1, read as the reverse complement.
ATCTTGATCATGGCAGTGCAACAGCGGAAAAGGGCTTTCATATATATTAGAGAGGCAATGAGGGGATGAGCAACAGGTGTGTGGGCAGGTTAGGTGGTAAGAGGGAGTGACAGGAGGTGAAACTACTGAGAGGTTAAAAAAAATGGAAACATATAAATGAATGACACAGATCCAAGGGAGAAGTCATGACACAGGACACTGAATGAAATGTGCAAATTAGCCTGACTTCCATGGTTCAGATTGCAGACGTGGAAAAGGCTTTGGCAGCACAAATGCAAACTGAAGTGTGACGAGAACTAAATGCTCCACACAAACACTAAGAGACTGCAAATAATGCATATTAAGTGAAAATGATGGATGACACAAAAGCTTAATGTCATCATTCATCCATTGTAATGAGGTAAAAAGGTCACTACAACTAATTTAAGCCACACAAAAATGCACCAGCTCAAGAAGTTTATCAACATTTAAATCTGCCTGCAGGTGCAGACAGAGACAACACAGAGTCCAAATCAGCAAGTTATGTGAGGAAAGTCTCACAAAGCACATGCAGAATTACTGGTACAAATGTAAACTACTGAATAATGCATCTAGCTACACAGTTGTCCTAATAACTCTAATCCCTGGTGGAGAAGCAGTTGTGAAGGCAGCACAAATATTTCAGTTGATTAACTTTTTAAGATGCTTCATGTAAACTCAAACTGACTGAGAGTAAAGGATCTCACAGAACACTGGATCAGATTAGATACAGCCCATTTTTTCATTAAATTCATCACAAAACCAATTAAAAGGTGCACACATGGAAACAAAATATTTCTGTGAAGTAGTGTCTACAAACACAAATATCTACTGATATACATGTGGATTTATCTAATAGAGTTGATCTTATGATCAGTAATGCAGTCTCTTCACATTACTATTATATCATGAAAGTTTCATTGAAATATGGTGTGTATATTTAACAGGCTATTCAAATTCGCCTAGTGAAAACAGGCACTTATGTTAAATGATTTCAAACAACTATACAAATACATCATACAAAGATATCTGCCAAGTTTTTTGCAGAACTTTTCCTGAGAAATTAAGTTTGCAGTTTAATAACGTTGACAAATTTGGAGATCATTCAATCATGAACTGAAACACAAAATGAAATCACACTTTTAAATATCATTTAAACAATTCAGAGGAGTATTTAATGTATTCCACATCATACTGTTTTCAGTCTGAACTTTGTCTATTTCTTGACTGTGCTGAATTTTCTACATAGAGGTGAGGAGATGCTGAGATCTTCTGCTTCACAAACTTGAGGAAGCACACAGTGACAGCTTCATTTGTGCAGCTCAGTTTGATACACTTCTCTTTGTCCAGTTTTCTTCTTCTCCTAGCTGTTGACTTGTTGCTTTGGATTCTAGGGAAATGGATGATTGGCCATTGTCAGATAGTCCAGGAATGTCAAGGAACTAAAATGGAAAAATACAATGGATGCATATGATATAGTTTAGTGGACTGTGGTGGCTGGTTGAAATCCACTGTAGATCCCAACATACTCTAGAATCCTGCCCTGGCTTTAAAAATAAATCATGACCATATCTCCAATGTCATCAAACATCATCTTAGTAAGTGATGGTATCTTTAGCCAATCATATTGGAAACAGCTATTTTTATACTGTCAATTAAGGTCTTACTTTCTTGACAAACCCCACATGCTCTCTGACTTGTCCTGTCCTCACCCCTCTAACTTGGTTTGGAGTTTGTCATCATCATGGGATGTACAGTGCACGTTAAGTTGTCCATGGTGTCTTCATTCTTTGGAGGGCCTGAAAACTGTAGTCCCTTTTCATACCTGTGTCTCATCTTAGTCATCTTCAGTATCAGTAAAACAGAGAGAAGTTCAGGAAAACAATGTTAGTGATCTGATATTGAGTGGACAAAGAGATACGACATGTGACAGCTAATAGTCTATTGCATATCCCTTTCTGTACAAGTCACAATCTTTTACTTGAGTTTCTAATTACCACACTGAATGACAGACAGTGGCTCTGGCTGTAGAGCAGGACTGCTATTAATGTCAGATTTGTTGTGTTTGTCATTCCCATATCTTTCTCTTTTTTGTACTGACACCAGTGAGGACAATCAGTGGTTGATCAGGCTGGATCAACCACTGATTGATGGTCTTGGATGGCATCCAAGACCATCCAATTGAGAGATGGCCTGGCGGCCATCTCTCAATTGTCCTTCGACCTTCAAAAAATTCCTGGATCCAGACGGTGATTCGGATCACCTCCAAAATCTAATCGATTCTTACTCTTGCTCTTCCGGACATCCTGTAAAAAATTTGGTGAAAATCCGTCCAAGACTTTTTGAGTTATGCTGTTAACAGACAAACAGACACACAGACACACAGACACACAGACGGACAGACAGACAAACAAACTCCGGTGATTACATAACCTCCTGGCAGAGGTAAAAATTAGGCTTTATGGGTGTGCCAAACAATGATAAAAGTGTAGGCTGTAATTGTTGCACCCTTAACCCTTTAAGCGTCAGTCAATTCCAGCCGTTTTCAGTACAAAAAATTGCTAATATTCTATTTTTAAATAAAAAAAATTACGAAAAATACGGGGAATATTGGACGCGCATCGGGAGGTGCATTTCCTTGAAAACGACCGATTCGGGGATTTTATACCGACTTCAGGACATGTTTTGGACAAAATAGTTTACTGGCTTGTGTCATCTGATGTAAAAGGTTGGATTATGGCCGTTTTTTGTGGAATCTTTTTTTTGTGTGTAATAATAAACCCGGAAATGTGAGTCGCGCTGTGTGCTTTGAAGCCGTGTATAGAGAACGGATGGATGAATATTTGTTTTTGTCGGACAAATGTGTTTTTCTCACCCGCTGTGGTAATCGCATCTGAAAGTGGTTTATACCGGCGGATTCATGAGAATCTAAGCTTTCCATCGGTGTATAGTGTTTGTATAATCACGTTTGCACCCGTCGGACATTCTTGAAATTCCTATGCAAATTAGTCGGTGTACCGCCGGCGGTACACTGAAGCTTAAAGGGTTAAAAAGGGGTGTAGCAAAGGGAAATTGTTAGAGAAACACACAGCTCGCTGTTCATCCGCTCGCTCATCTGTATTGAGTGCAATTTCATTCTAACACACAGAAAAACACTTCTGCTTTCAACAAATATACTGACAGTCAATAGAAACTTTGAGGTAGAAATGTACGCAGAATTCTACTTGTAGGGGGGTTGTAATTATTCATTGTGGATTTACTGATGATCTAGTGCCCTGGTAGTTGAGATAATGATGAGTTGTCATTTTGTCATGATTCATTGCACATGGGTTGGTCACTTTGCAAAAGTGAACCAAATACACACCAAGCAATACTCAGAGAGTATCTGCACAATTTGAGAATGGGTTTTGAAGGCCTGTATAAAGGCCCAAAAAAGGCCACCATTGTTAGTCCAGTGAACAGCATCATGCCGCGTCTATCACATGAACAGCGTCTCCAGGCACTGGGTATGGTGGAGGCCGGTTTGAGCTACAGTGATGTAGCCAGGCGTATGGGCTGTTCCCAACCCACAATCAGAAGCCTGGTCCAAAGCATGCGCCGACGGATTGCTGCCTGCATCGAAGCAAATGGAGGCCATACTCGGTATTGACTGTTGTGACTTTGTGTTTGGCAGGTGCCATTTTCTTTTGTGAAATTCTTTATTTTGAAATCATTCTTGAAACTTTAGATTTTTGTTTCTGTATGCCAATATGCTAAACAAATGATTCATATGAAGAAAATCCAGTTTCGGGCTTCAAAATAAAAATTATGTTGAAAAATATTGTCTCAAAGTTTTTAATGACTGTCAGTGTACATTCACAAACTGCACATGAACTTTCCATAGCAGATATTATTTTAAACATGAGTTATCTAAACACTATTAATGACTCAGTAGACAGTAATACTCAGGGCCGGATTGGGAGTCAAATTCGGCCCGGGACTTTTTGGACCAGACCAGCCCACCTGTGCAATTGATAGGGAGATTAGAATGCCAGTCGTTTTCTGAAGAGGTGTGGTTTTCCCAGAGGTGGGTAGTAACGAGTTACATTTACTCCATTACATTTACTTAAGTAACTTTTTGAAAGAAATGTACTTCTGAGAGTAGTTTTTCTCTGCCATACTTTTTACTTTTACTTGAGTAGATTTATGATGAAGAAACGCTACTCTTACTCCGTTACACTGGGCTACACTCCACTCGTTGCTTTTTTATTTACCACATTAGATCTGCTTTATTTTGTCGGAGAGATGCCCCCAGTGGATCTACCACATGACTATGTTTCACCAATCAGACAAAGCAACAATAATGACGTGACTCCGTTTCACAAAACGTCACCCTGCAGTCACATTAGCAGCACAGTGGCACAAACTCTTCACACGTAGCAGACAGGGAATGAAAAATGCAGGCATTTTTGAGAAATTTGATATTGCTTCGGGGTCCGACAACATTATCATAGCATTAGCATGGATATCTCTGTCTTTTGTCTTCTGTTTACCAACACGGGCGAAGTGAAGCGTGATATCATACTTGATAGATCCGTGAGATATGGGAGGTGGGGATACAGCATTCACATACAATCTATATTATAGACTCTATGAGCATGCAATATATTTTTAAACATAAAAACATTACTTTACTATCTTACTACAGGTATTTGTTTCAAAAGCTTTATGTTTGGAAAAACTGGGATTTGGAAATTTGTGGTTTTTGTGCCTTAACTTGTCATTTTGTAAAGATGTTTATTTTTTGCTATTTTTTCATTTTATTGTTTGGCAATACCAGAATTTGCACATTATTTTACATTTTTGTCTGTCTGATCTCGTCATTTCTAAAAAATAAATAAATCGGACATTACAATCAAAGAGTTACACAGTACTTTCAGTACTTGAGTAGTAGTAGTTTACTTCTACTTGAGTGGTTTTATTTTGAAGTAACGTTACGCTTACTTAAGTACAATTTTTGGCTACTCTACCCACCTCTGGGTTTTCCTCACTGTTGACACTTTTTGACCCTTATCAGATTCTAGTGGAGGTAGGACGCATCCTGTTGTCTCCAAGAGAGCCATTGGTGGTCTTTTACTAGTAAACATCCGATCAGCAGATGTCCCATTCAGAGGTGACTTTTGAGTTTGCCGTCTTCTGACATGGTGTCTTACCAAATTTACAGCTTTGGATCTTTGTGTGTTGCTCTGGTATGTTCTACTCTTCAGTACTGCATTACACTGGATTCAGTGTATTTAAATCATTAGATACATCAATCATAGGAGAACAAATCTGCTGTTATTATATGTAGTGATATGGATGTATATCATTTTATGATGGTGTTTCACTGAAATATTCTTTAACTACAAATTTGTGAGGAAACAGCCAGATGGACTGCTGTGGGAGTCCATCCAAGCAGAGAAATTACAACAGTACCTGCAAAGGTAAACAAATATTGACATCATTTGGCTAGCTTGTGTAAACTTGAGCTACGGCTATCTGACTGACCCTTGAAATGTTGTTTAATTTGAAATTTGGTTACATGGTAGAAAATGCTGTGAACACGTAACCCAATAAATGCACAAAATAAAAATGGAGGCCATGGATACGACCAATTAAGCCATTTATTGTGCTCTGTTAATATTTTGACATGTTTAGTTCTTGCTCACATAAACCCTGAAGATGATTGCCAACCAGTTGGTCTTATTTTGTGCTTTGAATGACTTATATTTAGATTTCGCTGATGGTATGGGAGCAGACTGCCGTTGTAGATCACTTTGGTGGTAGATTGTTTTGAGGGGTCTTATTGTGGAGAAAAACTCATCACACACCGGATACTGTGGGACAAGAGAACAAAGAATTTGAGCAAAACACTTGTTAATAATTCATCTGTGCTGCTGTTATTTGGTTGTTTATGGTAAAAAAAATAAAAAATAAATAAAAGAGTGTAATCTGTGAATGTAGTCTACCATTTGCCATGCTTCATCAGTTCAATGGCGTCATTGATTTGGTCCAAAGTCATGTTGTGAGTGATGAACTCATCCAGCTTCACCTTCTTATCCATGTATGCTTTGACCATCTGTGGCACGCCATCCTTACTCTTAAATCCTGAAATATGAACAGAGGCTCATCTAGAAGCAATAAGAAAGCAGTGGCACATATACATTTCAACACAGATTCATTAGTCGGTGGGGATGATTTATTTGTCTCACCTCCAAACAGGGATCCCTTCCATGTCCGTCCAGCAATGAGCTGAATGGGACGAGCAGCAATGTCTTGCATGTTTGTCACGCCAACAAGCACAGATATTATTTTAAACATGAGTTATCTAAACACTATTAATGACTCAGTAGACAGTAATACTCAGGGCCGGATTGGGAGTCAAATTCGGCCCGGGACTTTTTGGACCAGACCAGCCCACCTGTGCAATTGATAGGGAGATTAGAATGCCAGTCGTTTTCTGAAGAGGTGTGGTTTTCCCAGAGGTGGGTAGTAACGAGTTACATTTACTCCATTACATTTACTTAAGTAACTTTTTGAAAGAAATGTACTTCTGAGAGTAGTTTTTCTCTGCCATACTTTTTACTTTTACTTGAGTAGATTTATGATGAAGAAACGCTACTCTTACTCCGTTACACTGGGCTACACTCCACTCGTTGCTTTTTTATTTACCACATTAGATCTGCTTTATTTTGTCGGAGAGATGCCCCCAGTGGATCTACCACATGACTATGTTTCACCAATCAGACAAAGCAACAATAATGACGTGACTCCGTTTCACAAAACGTCACCCTGCAGTCACATTAGCAGCACAGTGGCACAAACTCTTCACACGTAGCAGACAGGGAATGAAAAATGCAGGCATTTTTGAGAAATTTGATATTACTTCGGGGTCCGACAACATTATCATAGCATTAGCATGGATATCTCTGTCTTTTGTCTTCTGTTTACCAACACGGGCGAAGTGAAGCGTGATATCATACTTGATAGATCCGTGAGATATGGGAGGTGGGGATACAGCATTCACATACAATCTATATTATAGACTCTATGAGCATGCAATATATTTTTAAACATAAAAACATTACTTTACTATCTTACTACAGGTATTTGTTTCAAAAGCTTTATGTTTGGAAAAACTGGGATTTGGAAATTTGTGGTTTTTGTGCCTTAACTTGTCATTTTGTAAAGATGTTTATTTTTTGCTATTTTTTCATTTTATTGTTTGGCAATACCAGAATTTGCACATTATTTTACATTTTTGTCTGTCTGATCTCGTCATTTCTAAAAAATAAATAAATCGGACATTACAATCAAAGAGTTACACAGTACTTTCAGTACTTGAGTAGTAGTAGTTTACTTCTACTTGAGTGGTTTTATTTTGAAGTAACGTTACGCTTACTTAAGTACAATTTTTGGCTACTCTACCCACCTCTGGGTTTTCCTCACTGTTGACACTTTTTGACCCTTATCAGATTCTAGTGGAGGTAGGACGCATCCTGTTGTCTCCAAGAGAGCCATTGGTGGTCTTTTACTAGTAAACATCCGATCAGCAGATGTCCCATTCAGAGGTGACTTTTGAGTTTGCCGTCTTCTGACATGGTGTCTTACCAAATTTACAGCTTTGGATCTTTGTGTGTTGCTCTGGTATGTTCTACTCTTCAGTACTGCATTACACTGGATTCAGTGTATTTAAATCATTAGATACATCAATCATAGGAGAACAAATCTGCTGTTATTATATGTAGTGATATGGATGTATATCATTTTATGATGGTGTTTCACTGAAATATTCTTTAACTACAAATTTGTGAGGAAACAGCCAGATGGACTGCTGTGGGAGTCCATCCAAGCAGAGAAATTACAACAGTACCTGCAAAGGTAAACAAATATTGACATCATTTGGCTAGCTTGTGTAAACTTGAGCTACGGCTATCTGACTGACCCTTGAAATGTTGTTTAATTTGAAATTTGGTTACATGGTAGAAAATGCTGTGAACACGTAACCCAATAAATGCACAAAATAAAAATGGAGGCCATGGATACGACCAATTAAGCCATTTATTGTGCTCTGTTAATATTTTGACATGTTTAGTTCTTGCTCACATAAACCCTGAAGATGATTGCCAACCAGTTGGTCTTATTTTGTGCTTTGAATGACTTATATTTAGATTTCGCTGATGGTATGGGAGCAGACTGCCGTTGTAGATCACTTTGGTGGTAGATTGTTTTGAGGGGTCTTATTGTGGAGAAAAACTCATCACACACCGGATACTGTGGGACAAGAGAACAAAGAATTTGAGCAAAACACTTGTTAATAATTCATCTGTGCTGCTGTTATTTGGTTGTTTATGGTAAAAAAATAAAAAATAAATAAAAGAGTGTAATCTGTGAATGTAGTCTACCATTTGCCATGCTTCATCAGTTCAATGGCGTCATTGATTTGGTCCAAAGTCATGTTGTGAGTGATGAACTCATCCAGCTTCACCTTCTTATCCATGTATGCTTTGACCATCTGTGGCACGCCATCCTTACTCTTAAATCCTGAAATATGAACAGAGGCTCATCTAGAAGCAATAAGAAAGCAGTGGCACATATACATTTCAACACAGATTCATTAGTCGGTGGGGATGATTTATTTGTCTCACCTCCAAACAGGGATCCCTTCCATGTCCGTCCAGCAATGAGCTGAATGGGACGAGCAGCAATGTCTTGCATGTTTGTCACGCCAACAAGCACAGAAACACCCCAACCTTTGACACAAGACTCCAAAGCACTCCGCTGGATGGAAAAAAAACCCCACAAAGTCAGTGGACTTATAATAAGTTTGGTACTGGTCCAAAACTAGCAGAAGACAAGCTGGGACAATGTTGACTGGGTAATATGTACGAAGAATCATTGAGCTTTTAAATAACTACTGCAAGAAAAAGCAAATAAACTCAGTTTACTCTGATCATAATAAAGGTAACATTAGAAACATGTCCAAAATGAGTGGAACCTTTCCATTGAACATCTTTGCCAGTTATTGGTATTTACCATTTTCCAATACATATTTACTATAAAGGACACATTAGATTTTACTTTTCATTTAACGTTGTTATGAATTGATTTGTTTTTCTCGAACAAAAATCAGGTCACAGCTCACTTTTTCATCAGGTAGATCAGCTACACCTGTGAAGCAGTGCTCTGCTGTGAGCTGTTGGTTATCAGTCCTGCTGGGAGACTACATGAAGAGAGGTTTCTGAGTCTCATCTCAGGTGGTGGCTCAGAAGATTCAGCAATGCCAGTGGACTAGTTTTGGCAATAATGAGCTGGAGAATGTGAGCATCATGTTATTTTTTTGCTTTTCTTTTTTCAAATAACCCCTAACAAAACTAGTGACTCCCACATAAATTGTGTTGTGGGTCATACATTTTAGTTGCTCTATCCTTTTGATAGATTCAGTGTGTGGTAATTGGCATAAACCTCAATATCACTTTTTCGAAAACAAAGACCCATTGTTATTTTCAAACTTGTTTTGGGTGCAGTTTTTGTTAGTTTCCCCATTTACAACCTTAGATATTTTTTTGTTGTGTCCTGAGAGGAGGAAACATAATACCATCCATCAGCTATATCTGCTTATCCTTTTTAGGGTTGTGTGAGATCAGGCCTATTGACTAGACTCTCCTTGAGCAAACTTTTCCAGTTCTCCCAAGTTCTCCTAACTTTGAATTTAAGCTCCTTAAAAAAATAAAATAAATAAATAAAATAAAGATTAAGATCAGGACTCAAAGTAGGCTTCGTCAGATCAGAGATGTAAAGGTATCACCGCTCTCAGCCACATCTGAATATTGTGCACATTATAATCAGTCTGCCTCACCATGACTCCCACATTCCCAGCGCATTCCAGGGAGTAGTCCACTCCTCCATTGGTCATCTCAATCAGCACCTCATGGATGGGTTTATTGTGATCTTTGGGGTTGATGAAGTCAGTAGCACCAAACACCTTGGCCTTCTCAAACTTCTCTGGATTGATATCAACAGCTATAATTCTCTTTGCTCCTGCAACATAACAGCCCATGACTGCAGCCAAACCCACAGCTCCCAGACCAAACACAGCACATGTGGATCCTGGTTCAACCTGAAGGGAAAGTAGGACAGTTGTGTTCCTCAAAAGCAGTGGATATTTATTCGATCAGGGCAAGAATTTTAGTGAAAATTGTTAATTTTCTAAGCTCTGAACACATGGGGCTCTTATTTTGGAAATTTGTAGCACAAAAGTATATTACATGTGCCCTGCACTTGAAAATGCAGTAAGATCAGAAGACAAAGACAGTTTTATCATATAGTATTGCTAGGCAAGCTAGAAACTGTATAGTAAGTGTAATTGTGACTCAGAATCATAACCACAAAAAACTCCGATCGTCAGTATTTTGGGCAGGGGTGGCGCAACGGTTAATTTTCTGGACTACTGATCAGAAAGTCAGAGGTCAAACCCCGATGCGGCCGCTGTAAATCCTTCAACCTTCCTGCTCCAGGCTGTTTTAACATGCTACATCATCATGGTAACTGATGTTGTGGAGCTAACCTGGTTTGAAGAAGATTTCTACCAGAATTCCTATCATGCATCATTTACTGTAGCACCTTTTTAACTATCATAAATTTGTATAATCCTTGTTCTTCTCCATTATAAAAGTGTATATTGTTCCGAGAGTGTATATTGACTTATGGATGTAATCAGGATTGGACTCCGATCACACATGTAAAGTTTCAAACAGTTTGAAGCCTGTAAATGCCAGTTATACAGCATTTCTTGTCCATCCACCAGGTGGCGCTGCAACTGAGAGTATATTTCAAACAGTCTGAGTGATGAGGGTTGGACTCTGATCACTCATGTAAAGTTTCAGGCTGATTTGAACATGTACAGGCCAGTTATACACCATTTCTTGTCCATCCAACAGGTGGTGCTGCGACTGAGAGTGTATGTTGGCCTATGGATGTGATCAGGATTGGACTCTGATCACACATGGAAAGTTTGAAGCAGATTGGAGCATGCAGAGGATAGTTATACAGCAGCTGTTGTTTCATGGCGAAGCATCAAAACTCTGATGGTCGCCATGGCCACGCCATTTGGCTTATGCGTAACATTTTGATAACTTTTCATCACCAAGTCCTGCTGTGTGGACTGACACAATTTGAGGTCTGCTGGAGTTACCCCCTAGGAGGAGTTCACTCTCAAAATGACAAAAATCTCACAATTAATCCAAGATGGCCAACTTCCTGTTGGGATTTGGACATGGCTCCAAGAGGCTTTTTTGTGAGTCCTGATGTGCTCTATACACCTCCCAAATTTTATGGATGTAGGTGAAACATACTGGGGGGGGCGGGGGGGGGGGGGGGGGGGGGGGCGGCTGTTTGTTAAAAATACTGCAGGAGGCACTATAGCATGTGCAGTGCTGAGATGCATACAGTGTCATTCCATGGGTCGATGGTGATGTGTGTGGTAATTTTAGTAAGTGTTGGAGTATTCCTAACCTGTGAAAAAGTACTTTGTTTTTCATGACGATATTTGGTTGCTACGGCAACAGCGTTGCATGAAATGTCACAGCCTTCACAGTGTGGGATGGTCAATAGCTGAAGACTCGGCTGACCAATTTCCAGCATGATATCACCAAGTTTGGGGCCATTGTACCTGAAAATATGCTATGACTGTCAATGAATATCCCTATGTGGATGACATCAGGACAGGACTGTCATCATACATGTAAAGTTTCAGGCAGATTGGAGCATGTTCAGGAAAGTTAGACACCACTTCCTTTTTCATGGCGAAGGATCAGTATTTTGAGGGGCCGCCATGGCCACACCTTTTGGATTCTGCGCAATTTTTCATGTGTCCTGATTTTCTACACATATCCACCAAATATTGTAGCTGTAGATGAAACATTGTGGAAGTTAGCCTAATGAACACATTTTTCAATTTTGCAGGGGGCGCTATGGAGGCATTTTTCGACACACATGCGCAACTCCCATAAAATATCAAATTTTTCGCCAGTCCTGATGAGCATGCCAAATTTGACGCATTTTGGGGTATGATAAAGCCGCCAAAAATGCAATTTCCCCGGCAGATGTAGAAAGTAAAATAATAACAAGAAACCCTAGGGTTTCAGCGGTGCCTAGGACCCTAATTAAGTCAGATGTGTATACAAACACAGTGGTTGCTGTGGTTCCTTTGCAACAGTCTGACAACTGATGCACTGAAAGTACTAATGAACAGAATCCTGTCATCTTCAGAAAAAGAGCATCACCAGAGTCACACTCTTAGTAGGCATCTTAAAATACAGTCAAACACACACCTTAGCAGTATTAACTGCTGCTCCATAGCCAGTGCAGATCCCACAGCTGAGGAGACAGACTTTGTCCAGAGGAGCTGCAGGATCAATCTTGGTCACAGCGATCTGGTTCATCACAGTGTACTCAGAGAAGGTGCCGGTTCCCAAAAACTGCAACACATTCTTGCCCTTACAGGTATACCTGTAGTCTGGCTCTGCCTTGATTGGAACAGGGGGCCTGAAATAAGAAAAAATTTACATCAAAAACACGAAACACTGAAATTTCATTAAAGATGAAATTTGAGAGTTTCTATTATCCTATTCGAGGATCCATCCATTCTCTATACACCGCTTTATCCTAACTAGGGTCGCGGGGGGCGCTGGAGCCTATCCCAGCTGACTTGGGCGAAGGCAGGGGACACCCTGGACAGGTCGCCAGTCTGTCACAGGACTACATGTACAGACAAACAAGCACACTTGCATTCACCCCTACAGGCAATTTAGAGTAATCAATTAACTTCAGCATATTTTTGGACTGTAGGAGGAAGCTGGAGTACCCGGAGAAAACCCACACATGCACATGGAGAACATGCAAACTCCATGCAGAAAGATCCCTGGCCCAGGCCGGGATTTGAACTGGGGATCTTCTTGCTGCAAGTGCTAACCACTACTCCACTGTGCAGCCCCTAATTCAAGGATTCAATGAGTAAAGGTTTGGCAAAAGTTCAGTCAGGAACATCTTGTCCCTCTAACATCTTTCATTGGGAATTCTTGACATACTGCAGGATGATCCAAACGTTTAATCTGAGAAGTTTGACCTGAAGAATTCTGTTCATCTTCAGTCTCCACTGGTCTTTTATTTAATCAGAAACAGTCCTTCTCTGTTGCCAACCTCAAACACTCTTGTACTGTCAAACTCATTGAAATAGTGGGGAGCACAATGTGGCTTAAAAAGACAATATGGGGCAAAAGTGCAAGAAACTCACGCTGAATTTTCACAGTGGTTGGATTTTGGACTCTTACAGAAGCGACATTCTCTGCACTGGGAGAGGTACAGAGGAATCACCTTGTCTCCTGGAAGACAAAAATAGTGTTGCAATGTTAGTTAGACCTCGGCAAATATAGTCTAATTCCTTACGCTCTTTGTTGACAATTTCACCATCTATTTAGGAGAATGCAAAATTCAGCCTTAAACGGCTTCTCAGACTCCCTTTGGCTGTACATTTCAATGGATCACAACAGTGAATATCTGAATATCTCTTCTGTTCAAGCATGGGTTCTCGTCTTTGAATAAAAGCAACCTTAGTGGCCCTTTCGGACTGAGCCAGACCACTGTTTACAGTCTTAATATTATGTCCAATGAAGATTAAGCGACATATCGATAATGAATGAATGGACAAACAGACAGAAAGAGGAACAGTTAAAAACTGACCTGTCTGAAATTCTGTGACTCCAGGTCCAACACTCTCCACGATGCCGGCTGCCTCATGGCCCAACACTATGGGAAAGTTTTCTTTAGGCGTAAACTCCACAAGGTAGTGAAAGTCTGAATGGCACAATGCTGTTGCCACAATCTGCACCAAAGGACAGTGACCAAACAATGAAAACACAGACATTGAGGGTTACATGATGATGAGAGGATTCACTCTGGGAGCGTTTAGTAGTAGAACCAGAACTCTGACACTAAAAACTGTTTATCTGTAATTTGTGACAGTACACCTCTGTAAACACCAGTTGACAGTGTCACACTGTCTCTTTACTGGTGGATCTTCAGTATTGTCTCACCTTGATGCGGACCTCGTTGGCCTTAGGTGGAGCCACTTCAATCTCCTCAATCACCAGAGGTTTGTTGGGCTCCCAGGCCACTGCTGCCTTGCACTTGATGACCTACAGGAGCAGTGACATCGACATGAAATTTTTCATTTCTGGGTGCTGCTGCAGTTTAACTCAACCAGAATGAGAAGGTACTATGGAACACTGTATCACACCTTCTCACGTGACCCACTCACACACATATTTTGAAAGGCAGTAAAGTCAAGCATTTCGTTGCTTTGTGCTAAGTTGAGCTAAAAAAAATTTACTCCCCTGATGATTTAATGTCAAACCAAACACTCATTTAACTGCATTAAAATGATTTATTTAAATTTTTTTTGATGGCATGTAAACAGCACAGGAGAGAGTACAAAGTCTTACACAGGCACATGCGGAGGGATGCTGAAGCACCTGCCCCTTTTGCCCCTTGATGCCCAAAGTGCCCTTTTGTCAAAAAGTGTGTGTGTGTGTGTGTGTGTGTGTGTGTGTAAGTATTTTAAGCCCAAAATAATAAATAAAACAAAAAAAACGTAAGGTGTATTTTTGCAAGATGAGTGACGAAGTGAAATGAGCATCCTGCGTGTGTGCGTCTGACTGTCACACACCTCTAAGTGACAGCCGCTAGTTAACCACACAGCGTGCTGAGAGGATTGAGTATGCCAGGCTTCTTTTTGTTTCAGTATGTTTCTTTTGTCATGGGCAAAGTGCATCAGAGAGATGTATTATTTTACTGTAAGTGAGTTGCAGTGTGTTTCTAGAGGCAATGAGGCATAGGTTACTTCATTACAACTATGTACATGCATTTTCACATTAATTTTGGACTATTGCAGTATAAATACAATAACAATAATAATTAGAAGAATTTGAATTGTGATTTTCTCAGTCTCTCATTTAAAGATATCAGAACTTGTTTGTAACATTTGTATATATATAGACAAATTAAATATAATATGCATAAATATAAAATATGTAACTTTTATACCTTAGCGGTCTCGTGCAAAGTGGATAGTCAAACCGAATAAAGAACAAATAAATTTAAATACCTGATTTCTATATTCTTCTTTTTTTTTTTTTTTACTTTATTATTAGGACTGCAAATAATAAAGAGCAGATTATGAATCAGCACCACGGAACAAATCCATGGCTATACAGTAAATGTCTTGAAAAGGTATCAAATTTAAAAGCAAGGACTCCAGGAAAAGTAGCTTCGGTTAAACAGTCCAGTGTCTAATGGGGATCTAAATTCAACTTCAAAATAATAACTTGCCAGCATTGCTGAAGGTGCTTGTGGTGGGTTTGAACCATTGAGCTTCTGAGCAGTAGTCCAGAGACTTAACCATTGTACCACTGCTTCCATGCTACATTCCTCATAAATATAGGTTGCTACAATTCAGCCAGTTACACACGTGGACAAAATTGTTGGTACCCCTCAGTTAAAGAAGGAAAAACCCACAATTCTCACTGAAATCACTTGAAACTCACAAAAGTAACAATAAATAAAAATTTATTGAAAATTAAATAATCAAAATCAGCCATCACTTTTGAATTGTTGATTAACATAATTATTTTAAAAAACAAACTAATGAAATAGGGCTGGACAAAAATGATGGTACCCATAACTTAATATTTTGTTGCACAACCTTTTGAGGCAATCACTGCAATTAAACGATTTCTGTATTTGTCAATGAGCGTTCTGCAGCTGTCAACAGGTATTTTGGCCCACTCCTCATGAGCAAACAGCTCCAGTTGTCTCAGGTTTGATGGGTGTCTTCTCCAAATGGCATGTTTCAGCTCCTTCCACATATGTTCAATGGGATTCATATCTGGGCTCATAGAAGGCCACTTTAGAATAGTCCAACGCTTTTCTCTCAGCCATTCTTGGGTCTTTTTGGCTGTGTGTTTTGGATCGTTGTCCTGTTGGAAGACCCATGACCTGCGACTGAGACCAAGCTTTCTGACACTAGGCAGCACATTTCTCTCCAGAATGCCTTGATAGTCTTCAGATTTCATCGTACCTTGCACACTTTCAAGACACCCTGTGCCAGATGCAGCAAAGCAGCCCCAAAACATTACTGAGCCTCCTCCATGTTTCACCGTAGGGACAGTGTTCTTTTCTTCGTATGCTTGGTTTTTGAGTCTATGAACATAGAGTTGATGTGCCTTACCAAAAAGCTCCAGTTTGGTCTCATCTGTCCAAAGGACATTCTCCCAGAAGCTTTGTGGCTTGTCAACATGCATTTTTGCAAATTCCAGTCTCGCTTTTTTATGAGTTTTTTTCAGCAGTGGTGTCCTCCTTGATCGTCTCCCATGAAGTCCACTTTGGCTCAAACAACGACGAATGGTGCGATCTGACACTGATGTACCTTGGCCTTGGAGTTCACCTTTAATTTCTTTGGAGGTTGCTCTGGGCTCTTTGGATACAATTCCAACGATCCGTCTCTTCAATTTGTCATCAATTTTCCTCTTGCGGCCACGTCCAGGGAGGTTGGCTACTGTCCCGTGGGTCTTGAACTTCTGAATAATATGAGCCACTGTTGTCACAGGAACTTCAAGCTGTTTAGAGATGGTCTTATAGCCTTTACCTTTAAGATGTTTGTCTATAATTTTTTTTCGGATGTCCTGGGACAATTCTCTCCTTCGCTTTCTGTTGTCCATGTTCAGTGTGGTACACACCTTTTCACCAAACAGCAGGGTGACTACTTGTCTCCCTTTAAATAGGCAGACTGACTGATTATGAGTTTGGAAACACCTGTGATGTCAATTAACTGACACACCTGAGTTAATCATGTCACTCTGGTCAAATAGTTTTCAATCTTTTATAGAGGTACCATCATTTTTGTCCAGGCCTGTTTCATTAGTTTGTTTTTTTAAATAATTATGTTAATCAACAATTCAAAAGTAATGGCTGTTTTTGATTATTTAATTTTCAATAAATTTTTATTTATTGTTACTTTTGTGAGTTTCAAGTGATTTCAGTGAGAATTGTGGGTTTTTCCTTCTTTAACTGAGGGGTACCAACAATTTTGTCCACGTGTGTATATTGTAAGGAATGTTTCTGAATGGTATTTCAAATTCATGCTCCATGTGCCCCTTTTTAACTCTGAGGCGCCTGCCCTTCCAAAGGTCTCTGCACGGCCCTGGTCTTACATACAGTTGGCCCTGAAAAAAAACAAACTTCATATTAAATGCAACAGCTTATGGTCCACATTAGAGATCGATCATTACGTTTTTTTCATGGCCGATACTGATTATTAGTAGTCAAGGAGGCCGATAATCAATATTGGAGCCGATATTTATTTATAGTAAAAGTGAAAATATCGGAGTCAAAATTTTGAATAATCCAAACTCTAAAACTTAACTTCATTTAGTGATGACACTGGTTCACATTCATGTAATGTTTAGAAAACCTAAATGAGATTAAAACAGTAAGGTTAAGGTTCTGTGTTGTCAGTAGTCCTGAATATCTGCTAAATCTCTGAAGTTAAACTGGAGAAAACAGTAAATTTACTTCGTAACAGTTAACATTGTATAATGACAGATTCACATGATGTAGTGCAGGGGTCGGCAAGTAGATGTGGCTTCGGGACAAAATGTTTGTAAACAATCGAACAGCGGGCCAACCTGCGAGGGGGTGCGCTCCGATTCCGCGAGCGGGGGGGCGATAGCGCGAGCAGCGGAGCTTCTACAGCTGATCGCTGCTGCTTGGGACACACGTCTCAATTCTGATCACAGATGTATTAAAAATGACTCCCGTGACACACACGTTTTGCACACTGCTCAGTGAAATCTGGCTGGTACAACCGTGTCCGACCAGTAGCGCAAACGCGGAAATGCCCGGCAGCAGCCGACCATGCGAGTTTCGTGTTGCAGTGACAGACTGGCTTAGCTCCGTGCCAAATCAAATTTTCAAAATCATCTGGCGGGCCAGACATTATTCCTGACAGGCCAGTTTTGGCCCACCAGTTGCCGACCACTGATGTAGTGCGTATTCCTGCAGTATAGATTGGAATAATAAACTCCCAGAATATGACCAAAGTAATGATGAAAACTACAGTTATTACATTTAAATTACAGCACAGATAAGCTGGATAATAAAATCCTCTCCCCTAAAGCTGAAGTGACTACAGGCCTTTCTGTCTTTTAGTGTTTGAAAAACTATATGACATAGGAAATCTTTAAAGGGTCACTTTAAAATGAACCTCTGCTGTTGATGCCGATACTGTGATGTCTGTCTTCTTCTCAGGTGTCTCATGTTCACTGTGAGAATCTTCTGAGAGACTGAATGGACAACATCCTCAGTGAACCACTTCCTGTTTAGCTTTGACTTACAGAAGAACAGACCAGCTCTTTTAGCTGTTTAATATTCTCTGTTAGTATTCAGGGATTCTATTTATTACCTTTAACTTCATCTCTGGTACAATATAAAAAGTCCATGTTATTTATAGCAGATGCAGCATCAAAACATCAACATATTCAGGTCAAGAGCTTCATTATTTCCTTTATTGCACATTTTAAAACTGCATTATTTAACAATTTTGAACTGTAAAGATGCTTAAACACATAATAAATGGATGAAATAAATCGTGTTGCTGACAGTGAAGTGTAAAAACTGAACAGTCACAAGACAAGTTGTACTATGAAGAGAGGAGCTGAATCTGCAGCATTATTGTTATTACTGGAAGGATGAGGAGGACATCAGTGCTGCTCTTCCTCACAGTGATGAAGGAGAGAACACTCTTTAGACAACTACAGCTGGATGTTCATGTTCTCTGGAGCTCTCAGTCATCAGACCAGATGTTCACAGTGATCCAGACCAAGGCTGGAAGGAAAACACACTAACAGTGAGGAAAAGACCTACAAGGTTCTTTAATTCCAATTGCTGGAACATTAGATATCAGAGTGAACACATCAGGATATGAATGGAATACAATAGCAGTGATTATGAATCATGGGGCCGTGGCCCAAGGATGGGCCAACTACTGGGCCGTGAAAAATTTTCAGTCCTGCACTTGTGGGCCGCGAGGGTTGCAATGCAGCTCCCCACCACTTGGTGGCAGTGAGGAGTCATTCACTTGTTGAACACGCTCCAATAAACAGCAACAGAAGAAGCCAGTGGCGAAGTATTGACAGACGTTATGGAGAAGTTTATAAAACGGAAAAATGAAGATGAAATGATGCCACCCCTTCCTCAAAGACGAAATTTGTATGCAAGTACAACCCTGACTTTATTAAGTTTGGTTTTGTGAACGGAGGTAGCGAGGCAGAGCCGAGAGCCCAGTGTGTTGAGTGTGGGGTAATCCTGGCCAACCAAGCACTGAAGCCTTCAAAATTAAGGCGGCATCTGGAAACCAAACATCCAATGCTAGTTGGAAAGCCGGTGGATTTTTTCAAGACAAAGGAAAATGGGCTACAGATGCAGAAAAGGTCAGTTGTGTCACTGACTGGCGACTCGAAATGTGCTTTAAAAGCCAGCTAAATCATAGTCAGACGCATAGGCGTCAGTTTAGGGGGGGGACGGTGGGGACGTGTGTCCCCCACTTTTTGTCAGGGGTCATTTTGTCTCCAACACATTCAAATTCTTCACATGTAAGCCGCTGTAAACCCAGTTATTTTCAGTAGTATAGAAAATTCCAACGCTCCTGAACGCACCATCCGCACTCGGCCGAGAGTTGCACAGACGTAAGGTTAAAAAAAAAACAAAAAAAAAAAAACGCACAGATGCTAAATTTGCGCCTGTGCCAAGTGGAAGCTCCGACCAGAGGCGTGCAGGGGCAAAATTTCGGCCCGGGAGAATTAGTACTATACCGGCCCACAGACCCCTCGACCTGCATGTACTGATAGCTCAATCGCTTGAGCCTCCGCCTTTGGTGTGGTGGTTGTGAGTTCGAGCCCAGCTTGTGGCATTTTGCCGCCGTTCTTCGACATTTTCTCAAAGTGCTGTGGTCTCCATCCCCCCCACTTTTAAAAACAAACTGACGCCCTTGGTCAGACGTGTGGCGCAGAGCAAGAAGGCGTTCACCATATCGGAAGATTTATTTCTGCCCGCCGCTGTGGATATGTGCCATGAGATGATCGGCACCCCTAAAGTCTGAGAGATTTTTTTTGTATTGCATGTCTTTTTTTTTTAACAAACCAGAAAAGTGTAAAAATCATACAGTACTTGGTTGATACGTAATGTTAGCAACAAAAATACAGTACTCCTCTCCCCCTATCTTGCCTCAAAAATGGTTTGATCCCGTCCAACTTTCCTGACTCAGGCTCTGAGCCTTACCTGCAGAACTAAGCTGGCTCCCACAGAAGCACATGTTCCGTAGTAAGTACCTGGTTTAAGTCAGGATACGTGGCACAATTCTTAACTTCTACCACTCAATACCAACACATTATCATTACAAGTCCTCGTTTTTGTGCATTTAATCACAGGTTACCGTTTATGTTGTTAGGTAGGAGTTAGCAGATGTTTTTTCTAGCTAGCAAACGTTACAGGTGGTCAGTGTCTGTTTGAACTGGACTGAGGAGCTAGCTGTTGTGTCAGTGCATGTGTTAATATTAAAGCCAAGGTGCTACTGACTAGCTAACTGACTGGATGCACATTAACATTATAACTCCTAATGTTGTTTGTGTGGACAGACAGAGAGATAGCCTCATCATGGACATAAGACTTTTTGTTTTTCTAAAAAGAGCCAGGTTCACATAAGAGTGTAAAATCAAATGGTTTATCTATCATCAGTAATGTTGTAAGTTGGATCAATGTATCAGAGAGAGAGGATGTTATTTATTTGTATTGTTATTTTTCATATTTATGTAATTTTTCATCTAGTTGAATGCAGTCTGTTTGTGTATGATTGTCAGTCCAAACAGGGAGAGATAAAAAAGTGCAAGGTCAGGAAGAACCAGGTAAGAAAACAAACAGAATAGACAACCCGGTCTCACGGGGATTCGTGAAACTGTGACGTAAGTTTTTGTTTCGGTTTCATGTGTACCAACACGATGTCGTCATGTTTATCGTGCAGCTCACCACGAACGAAACCGGCTGTGGTAATCACATCTGAAAGTGTTTTATACCGGCGGATTCATGACGATCTAAGCTGTCCATCGGCGTTTGCGGCCGCCACCGCGGCCACCGCGGCCGCCGGACATTCTTTAAATTCCTATGCGAATTCGTCGGATTCATGACGATCTAAGCTGTCCATCGGCGTTTGCGGCTGCCGCCGCGGCCGCCGGACTTCCGGCCACAGCGGCGGCTGTGGTGGCGGCCGCAAACGCCGATGGACAGCTTAGATCGTCATGAATCCGCCGGTATAAACCACTTTCAGATGTGATTACCACAGCCGGTTTCGTTCCTGGTGAGCTGCACGAAAAACATGACCACATCGTGTTGGTGCGCACGAAACCGAAACAAAAACTTACGTCACAGTTTCACGAATCCCCGTGAGACCGGGTTGGAATAGAGGCACGCAAAACAGCAACTGTTAAGATGACAAAGAAGAACATTCCATTCACAATATAATTTTACATATATGTCATGGAAGTTATGCGTTCTCCCCACAGTAAATGCTTTCCAGAAGCACACTTAACAGATATCAGTGGACTTCATTTTAAACAGGACGTCTTCATTACATTTTCCTAATTATCTGTATGCTTTTCTATTTGCTTAATTTCACTATAAAAGGAGGAGAAGAACAGGGAGAGACTCGGGAAGATGAGAGAAAGCAGACCAGGGACAGAGATGCTGTGCATCACTTTTCAAATAAAAGTCAAAAATAAAGTCCAAGGTCCATTTTTGGTGTTTTTAATACTCAGTATAGGGGGCTGGTTTACTCCACAAACATACTTGCTGTTTATGTGTATGTTAAGGAGCTGCTGCATCTAAATTAGTCACTTTTCCCAGAAATTAGAGTTGTGATATGTTTCTTTACGATTCCAGAGCATTCCTCCTTTGCTGTGATTCAGCATTTAAATATCCTTTATCAGATTGGATGGTTTAGTCACAGACTTTTTCAAAAAGTGTTATGCTTTTCTTTGACAAATGTGGGAATGAAATTGCATTAAAATGTGCAAAACAGTGAAATTTATCTTGCCTGGACAGGCACCTCTGGGTGCTCAGCACCCCTAAACCTCTGATCCTAGAATTGCCCCTGACTGCTGCTGGTTTTTGTTCACTACCGCTGGGACAGTAGTTTGCATGAAGACATCCTTTTTTGTGGAGAGCTACCAACTCGAGCTACAGCTGAGGAATGTTTCCGTTGCATGGATAACAACTTCACTGAGAACGGCCTGGACTGGCAGACATCGTGGTATCAAGCAGATACTTGATCATGCACCAGAAGCTAAATAGACCCACTGTTTTCTCCACCGTGAAAGCCTTGCAGCACAAAAGATGTCACCAGAGTTCCACAAGGTGATGGATGTAAGCGTGAAAACCCATGAACTTCATTAAAAACAATGGTGTAAACTCCAGATGTTTTGCAAAGCTTTGTGAGGGCATGGAAGCAGATCATGTCCAGCTGCTGTACCACAGTGAGGTGAGATGGCTTTCAAGAGGAGTCTTCCTCAAGCCTTTGTTTGAGCTGAGGAATGAGGTTTTGTCTTTTCTCATTGAGAAAAAAAATCTCCTCTTGCGCATTACTATACAAACACAGAGTTCACGGCTAAAGTTGCCTACCTCTGACATTTTTTCACTGCTGAACGAGCTGAAAGTCTCACTTCAAGGGAGAAATAGCAACGTATTTTTTGTTGAAGATAAAGTTCAAGCTTTCAGGAGGAAGCTTGCTTCGTGGTCTAAAAGGGCCCAGGAAGAGAGAATGGACATGTGTCCACTTTTGTCTGACATTTTGGAAAACTCCCCTAAGGTGAAGATCGGTCATTCCGTCTCTCAGCACCTCTCACAACTGGCTGAGAAATTTGCTGGATACTTTCCTGAGGATCCCAGAGAGGGACACGTGGGTTTTGGACCCATTTTCAGTGAATCTCGCTGAAAATGATGTTGCTTTGTCCTCACATCTGGAATCGCAGCTTCTGGACGTTTCCACTGACAGCACTTTAAAGAGGCAGTGGGGCAAACTGGACCTAGGCTTCTTCTGGATTGTGGTCTCAAAGGAGTACCCATGTCTAGCACAGAGGGCTGTGAAACTCCTCCTCCCATTCACAACTAAATACCTGTGTGAATCAGGATTCTCCACTGTGGCCACAACTAAGACCAAAGCTCAAAACAGACTCAGAGCTTCACTGGACGCTACTCTGAGAGTGAGCCTTTCCCCCATTCCACCCAGACTAGATCTGATCATGTCTGAGAGGCAGGCCCAAGTGTCCCATCAACCCTTTAAGCTTCAGTCAATTCCAGCCATTTTCAGTACAAAAAAAAAAAAAAAAAAAAAAAAAAAAAAAAATCGCTAATATTCCATTTATAAATAAAAAAAAAAAGACGAAAAATACAGGGAATATTTGACGCACATCGCGAGGTGCATTTCCTTGAAAACGACCGATTCATGGATTTTATACCGACTTCAGGACATGTTTTGGACAAAATAGTTTACTGGCTTGTGTTGTCTGGATGTCCAATGTTGGATTATGGCCGTTTTTTGTGGAATTTTTTTTTCTGTGTGTAATAATGAACCCGGAAATGTGAGTCATGCTGTGTGCGTTGAAGCCGTGTATAGAGAACGGATGGATGGATATTTGTTTTTGTCGGACAAATGTGTTTTTCTCACCCGCTGTGGTAATCACATCTGAAAGTGGTTTATACCGGCGGATTCATGAGAATCTAAGCCTTCCATCGGCGTATAGTGTTTGTATAATCGGGTTTGCAGCCGTCAGACATTCTTGAAATTCCTATGCAAATTAGTCGGTGTACCGCCGGCGGTACACCTACTACGCACTGAAGCGTAAAGGGTTAAAAGGTCAACATAAAATGGGAGTTGTAGCATGTTAAAAAAAATGGACTGTTGTTAATGTTCGTTTGTCACAAATTTGTAGAGTTTGCAGAGAATACTTGTAGAGTTTGTAGAATTTTAGATTTTTTTGTGTTGCACAGAAATGAAGATTGCTGAATTGTTAAATTGGTCAGCAGGTTATAAGGCAATATTTTCAATTGCACTTTATTTAATTTTTGTTTACAGTTTATTTATTTCAAACTTATTATTTTGAATGTATTTATTTTATTACCACAAAGTTTTATTTATCAGAATTTCTTTTCATTTTTATGAATATCTAGATAAACATTTTTGGATTTCAGATTTTTTTTTATTCATATGCTTGGCTTGAGCTTTTATATTTGTTCTTGTAGCAACTTGATTTGTTCTAATTGCTCATCTGTTCAGTGTTGTTGTATGTGCAGGTTTACACACGCAATATAAAGAAATGTCTGAGATGATCACAGTGTATCATATCATTTATATTACAAGGTTTTAGCTTGTTAAACTGTAAGTGGACTTGATTTAGTTATTGAATACAATTCAAACGCAGACTCAGATCAACTGAAATGAAAGTGTTCATATTAAAATGGGTCGCAGACCACTTTGTACTGGGAAAATTGGGCCTAGAGGTCAAAAAGGTTAAGAACCCCTGCAATAGAATGTTGTATTTTGGTTCTATTTTTTAATCTTTTGGAAATCTTTGTTTTCCTGGTTGAAGCTAAAGAACATTATGCTGCCTTAGATGGACAATAAAGTTTGTTCTGTTTAATTCTAATGTATCATTAGTAGGGATGTGCGCAACTAGTCATTTAATCCTTTAACTGCTTATTCATTTATTAAACATTTAGTATTTTACTAGTCAGTTAAACGCTGCATTAAGCATCATGCACCTTGTTCTTCGTGCCTCGGCTTCTTTGTAAACAGGCTGAGCAGTCAGGGAGAGAATTGCTCCTCCTCCCCTCCCCTCACATGCACACGTAGCAGGGGGCAGGGCCACACAGTTTGGGGAAGAAAGTTTGGAAAGGTAAAGTGGGAAGATGGCGACGCTCCCGCGTAAGAAAATCAGCACCGTTTGGCAGTATTTTGACGCAGCAGATGACAACAAGGTCGCCTGTCGGCTGTGTAAGCAGAAACCAGTGTTGCCAACTTAGTGACTTCCTCGCTAAATCTAGCGACTTTCCAAAGCGTCCTAGCGACTTTTTTTTTGTCAAAAGCGACTAGCGACAAATCTAGCAACTTTTTCTGCCGTTTGAGACTGACGGGAAACCTCGGATCATTCTGCAGTTACTGTCCTCAACAAGCAGCAGGTGCTGCTGTGAGCTCCTGCCCGTCCCAAAGCACAGGCTGATTAGAGGAGACCCATATCACTCCGCGGCCAGACGGCAGATGAATCGCGCATGCGCAAAGTCACTACAGATCCTATCCAGACTTACGGAGCGGGATATAAATGAAAATGTTTCTTCACTGTCATTATGTGGCTTTATAGACTAGTTGGCTAGTTGCAAATAAAATTTGAGACTAGTCGGTGGGGAAATTAGTCGAAATTCCCATCCCTAATCATTAGCATCACGAGCTCCACACTTATCTGACCATAAACTGTTGTAGAGAAAAAAAAACGTCTGAAGCAAACAACAGAGATAGTCTCAGAACTAAACTGAGAGATTAACATTCATCAGTAACAGTTCTGTGGACGAACAAACGTATATTTTTTTTATCTGCTGATCATTGAAACAGCAGTTATCAGTTATGATTGATCAGGTGTGACCTGCAGGGCACTTAGCTACAGCAAACCGTTAATTAGTTTATGGCACTGACTAACCTGATTTAGCATCAATGTGAACACAAAGTTAGGAAACGTAACTTGAGATTTACAGAACAACTTTAAAACACGATGTCAGAACATGTTTATATCAGAGGTTACAGTCTGATGTTAACTTACAGTAACTTCACTGCTTTATATGTAACATTGTCCAGATGTGGAGAAGAGTACAGAGAAGAGTACAACTAGCTACAAAATTGACTAACACTTACCTGTAGAGTTTAGCACTACTTTTGGATGCCAACGTTGTTAGAAGCAGCGTCAGGAAACAGCAAAAATCCATAAATGTGGGCAGGACGCAGAGTCTGAGGACAGAGTAGTGATTGGTCACACTGGCTGACAGCCGAGTCTGACCAATCACTACTCTCTGGCTCCGCCCTTGTCATCACTGGCTCCAAAAATCCAAGATGTCAACTAGGAAGAGGCTTCATTTTGTCAGTGCAGAAATGAGCGGGTGACCTCACGGGTGCTACGTCCATCTTCATATACAGTTCAACACACATACACACTTACTTTTTCTATCATTGTGGGGACATACCATTGACTCCCATTCATATGAAACCCCTAACCCTTACCCAGACCAAAACAATGGCTAACCCTAAAGAAACATTTTTGCACTTTTACTTTTTTCAGTAACAACAACATGGCCAAGAAAACACCGTTTAAACTTGTGGGGACCGAAATGAGGTCCCCACAAGTGACATTGTTTTCGGTTTTCCTACAGTTGAGGGACATTTGGTCCCCACAAGTATAGCCAGCACCTGACCCCCCCCACACACACACACACACACACAAAGTAATAATTCACATTTGTGGCCTCTATTGAAGTGCTCTGTATACACAATGCACACAATAACAAAACGATTTAGTGCCAACACAGTGTATTCATGAGGTTTTTCACATGTTTCTGTCGTACCGCTAGCTTGTTTTTCGCCGATTGTCTGTAGAAGAGATGAGCACCCACTCTGCATGAACTAAAACGATCCTTTATGGAGTGGTGTTTCCCTCTGATAACTTTTAACTATAGCCTTTTAACAGATTTTACTGTGACATTTACTTATTTATACACCGTTTTAATCTACAATGTATAAAATAATATAAATAAATAAAGAGCACTGAATGATAAAGTGTGTCAAAATTTTTGATTGGCAGTATATTTGATTTCCCCAGCTTCTTCACTCAGCAAAATTCTTTTCTCCTCTCTCCTGTGTGTGTGTGAACACTTTGCATCCACAGCTTTCACTGATGATTGGCTTTACCCATGCTGTGGCTTTGTCTGTAACCAGTCAGATGGTGCTGTGGGTGGGCAACACGGTCTCACGGGGATTCGTGAAACTGTCATGTCAGTTTTTGTTTCGGTTTCGTGCGCACCAACACGATGTCGTCATGTTTTTCGTGCCGCTCACCACGAGCGAAACCCGCTGTGGTAATCACATCTGAAAGTGGTTTATACCGGCGGATTCATGACGATCTAAGCTGTCCATCGGCGTTTGCGGTGGCCGCTGCGGCCGCCGCTGCGGCCAGATGTCTGGCAGCTGCAATGGCGGCCGCGGCGGCGGCCGCAAACGCCGATGGACAGCTTAAATCGTCATGAATCCGCCGAATTTGCATAGGAATGCAAAGAATGTCCGGCGGCCGCAGTGGCGGCCGCAGTGGCGGCCGCAGCGGCCACCGCAAACGCCGATGGACAGCTTAGATCGTCATGAATCCGCCGGTATAAACCACTTTCAGATGTGATTACCACAGCGGGTTTCGCTCGTGGTGAGCGGCACGAAAAACATGACGACATCGTGTTGGTGCGCACGAAACCGAAACAAAAACTGACGTGACAGTTTCACGAATCCCCGTGAGACCGGGCTGGGGTGGGACAATGCTTGAGACAGAGTACTGACTGCAGACAGCAAGGCGCGGCTACAACAGAGCCAAAATAGGTCTCCTCCTCAGACCACTGCTGATTGGATTTGGTGTCCATATTTGAAGGTTTACTACAACACTACCACTACTCAATTAGCTGTTTAAAAATGGCTTTTCTGTGTGTTTATCGTTGATCACCATAACCCCGCACCCAGCCCGTGACATACTCAGTTCTTTTTGTAACCTGGAGTCAGTGCATAGTTGGTGGAAACACAAAGAACTGGTGCTAAGTTAGGCACTGGTTCCAAACTAGCACTGGAACCAGCTTGGTCGAAAAGAGTTTTAAACTGATCTCTGATCACATCAAACTTTTTTTTTTTTTTTTTTTTTTTTTTTTTTTAAAAAGGGCAAAGCCGATATGCATCAAAATGCCGATTCTGGTCTCTCTATTGTCTTACGTTTTTAAATGTTTTTCTATTATTAAATAGTGATGTCTTGTATCAGGTGATGTGGTCATGTGACCTGGTTTCAGCCCTTATCAGGCACACCTGTGCCCTAGTGTTCTATTATGTTCTGATGAAGGCCGTGTGGTGGCCGAAACGCGTAAACTGCCGTCCATGAATTATTAAAAGGACTTTTAGGAACTCCGAGTGCCTCGGACCTCTCTTCTTTTTGCTGATTGAATGGATTTTTTCCACTAGATCCTGAAGAGCACCCGTTATACCTCTCTTTATCCACTGATGCACTCATCTTTTGCCTGTTTTTATCATTGAAAGCCCGCCTTCTGCTGCGGTGAGTTGCTCCGTCGTTTTTTCCACTGAAGACGTAGTTGGAAAAATTATCTTTTTGAGGATGCCACAGACACCTTTATTGAACACACTGTTCTTCACAAATGAGCAAGGAAATAGCATTATAATGAAGGATTCTCTATTTGACTGTGATGACGGCCAGGCATCAACCAGCACATATTCTCAAAATGATCTTAAAAAATTGCTTGAAAAAGATAAAAGACTTGAATTGCACGCCATCATGCTTTCTGATTATTGGCGTAAAGAAATGATCCCGAGAGGCCTGCGAATAAATAAATTCCCTCCCTTTGGAAAGGACAATCCCATGTTTAAGAAAAAATGGGAAGCAATCCTGAACAAATGTTCGCTTGATCAAATGCTTCTATTGATTGAGGAATCAAGAACGCAGCGGGAGAGCCTACGTCACCAGATAGAGGAAGTGAGGTCGGTTGTTGTTAGCAACATGGCTAACTTGGAGGATGCCGCTTCGTTGGAAAATACTCTTAAACAGAGCATCAACGAACTATCACAAGCTTTGACTTGGATCGAACTTCAAAAATTTAAACGGGACCAACAGGATTATGGCGAGGACAGTGTTTATTCGTGGCAAAAGAACTCTCACCCATCTCGACGCACACGCTCGGTATCATTCAGTATACCCAGTAGTGCTACAACAATGGACGATGATGAACCCTCCACACAAACCCGAAGTCCTTTTTTAGGAAACGCACAAGCACAAAAAAGATGAGAAGAGGCAGGATAAGGAAGAGGACGGCGAAATATGGAACTGCTACCCAGGCAGAGTCTCCCACGGTGGACGAAAACGAACAAACAGCGAGCAGCGGAGCTTCTACAGTTGATCGCCGCTGCTTAGGACACACATCTCAATTCTGATCACAGATGTATTAAAAATGACTCCCAAGACACACATGTTTTGCACACTGTTGCCCAGTGAAATCAAGCTGGTACAACCGTGTCCGACCAGTAGCACGAACGTGGAAATGCCCGGTAGCAGCTGACCACGCGAGTTTCGTGTTGCGGTGACAGACTGGCTTGGCTCCGTGCCAGTGGAAACACAAACTGGTTTTTAGAATGAACCAACTAAGCTCTGAACTAGCACTAGCGCCTGGAGCCAGCGGGTGGCTTCATTTTTAATAATTTCAAACATTGAAAAAATAAATCAAATTTTCAAAATCATCTGGCGGGCCAGATATTATTGCTGACGGGCCAGTTTTGGCCCGTGGACCGCCAATTGCCGACCACTGCCTTAGAGCATAATGGATTAATTCCGATGACATAGATGACCTATTTTTTGTCTTCTCTGGCTCTGCTCAACAGTTAAAGGACTTCGACCATTACCTGAATGGCACCAACCCGAACATTAAATTGACCCTGGAGTTCAGTCAAATGTCTATCAAATTTCTGGATCTCAATACCTACGTCGACACGGATGGATCTCTCCATACAACAATCTACAGAAAACCAACAGACAGAAATGCTACCCTCAGAGCTGACAGTTTCCACCCATCCAGTCTCATTTCCAACATTCCCCTTGGACAGTTCCAGAGACTCAAGCGCATATGCAATACAGACTCATATTTCAAAAACAATCAAACAACATGTACAGGCGCTTTAAACAAAGGGGCTACAGCAACAAAACATGAAATCAAGCACTATTGAAAACTAAATCTATTGAAAGAACACATCTCTTCAAGCCTAAGCCCAGGCAAAGGGGTGATAACAGCATGTTCTGCACCCTCCAATACAGCAGTCAGTCGTACAAAATTAAAAAGATCATTTAGCGGAATTGGGATATCCTTCAGAGCGATCCCTCTATTTCTCCAGACCGCCACTATTTGCGTTCAAAAGGGCACCCACACTCAAAGATAAACTGGTCAAAAACTTTCTGCTACCAAACCACAGACATTTCTTCAAAAACCCATGGGCACTTACCAGTGTGGATCCTGTAACCATTGATCTCACATCAACAAGTCTACCACCTTCAAGGACTCATCTGGACTCAGAACATTTCACTGTAAACATT
The DNA here is from genome assembly GCF_021347895.1 of Acanthochromis polyacanthus. NCBI lineage: Eukaryota > Metazoa > Chordata > Actinopteri > Pomacentridae > Acanthochromis > Acanthochromis polyacanthus. The sequence goes on along the minus strand of NC_067113.1, from coordinate 12,596,032 downwards.
TTGCAAATTGTAATTCTACTCATGTTGTATACCGCTTGGACTGCAAATGTGATTGTTTCTACACACGTGGACAAAATTGTTGGTACCCCTCAGTTAAAGAAGGAAAAACCCACAATTCTCACTGAAATCACTTGAAACTCACAAAAGTAACAATAAATAAAAATTTATTGAAAATTAAATAATCAAAAACAGCCATTACTTTTGAATTGTTGATTAACATAATTATTTAAAAAAAAAAAACCTAATGAAACAGGCCTGGAGAAAAATGATGGTACCTCTATAAAAGATTGAAAACTATTTGACCAGAGTGACAGGATTAACTCAGGTGTGTCATTTAATTGACATCACAGGTGTTTCCAAACTCATAATCAGTCAGTCTGCCTATTTAAAGGGAGACAAGTAGTCACCCTGCTGTTTGGTGAAAAGGTGTGTACCACACTGAACATGGACAACAGAAAGCGAAGGAGAGAATTGTCCCAGGACATCCGAAAAAAAATTATAGACAAACATCTTAAAGGTAAAGGCTATAAGACCATCTCTAAACAGCTTGAAGTTCCTGTGACAACAGTGGCTCATATTATTCAGAAGTTCAAGACCCACGGGACAGTAGCCAACCTCCCTGGACGTGGCCGCAAGAGGAAAATTGATGACAAATTGAAGAGACGGATCGTTCGAATTGTATCCAAAGAGCCCAGAGCAACCTCCAAAGAAATTAAAGGTGAACTCCAAGGCCAAGGTACATCAGTGTCGGATCGCACCATTCGTCGTTGTTTGAGCCAAAGTGGACTTCATGGGAGACGACCAAGGAGGACACCACTGCTGAAAAAAAACTCATAAAAAAGCGAGACTGGAATTTGCAAAAATGCATGTTGACAAGCCACAAAGCTTCTGGGAGAATGTCCTTTGGACAGATGAGACCACACTGGAGCTTTTTGGTAAGGCACATCAACTCTATGTTCATAGACTCAAAAACCAAGCATACGAAGAAAAGAACACTGTCCCTACGGTGAAACATGGAGGAGGCTCAGTAATGTTTTGGGGCTGCTTTGCTGCATCTGGCACAGGGTGTCTTGAAAGTGTGCAAGGTACGATGAAATCTGAAGACTATCAAGGCATTCTGGAGAGAAATGTGCTGCCCAGTGTCAGAAAGCTTGGTCTCAGTCGCAGGTCATGGGTCTTCCAACAGGACAACGATCCAAAACACACAGCCAAAAACACCCAAGAATGGCTGAGAGAAAAGCGTTGGACTATTCTAAAGTGGCCTTCTATGAGCCCAGATCTGAATCCCATTGAACATATGTGGAAGGAGCTGAAACATGCCATTTGGAGAAGACACCCATCAAACCTGAGACAACTGGAGCTGTTTGCTCATGAGGAGTGGGCCAAAATACCTGTTGACAGCTGCAGAACGCTCATTGACAAATACAGAAATCGTTTAATTGCAGTGATTGCCTCAAAAGGTTCTGCAACAAAATATTAAGTTATGGGTACCATCATTTTTGTCCAGCCCTATTTCATTAGTTTGTTTTTTTTTTTAATAATTATGTTAATCAACAATTCAAAAGTGATGGCTGATTTTGATTATTTAATTTTCAATGAATTTTTATTTATTGTTACTTTTGTGAGTTTCAAGTGATTTCAGTGAGAATTGTGGGTTTTTCCTTCTTTAACTGAGGGGTACCAACAATTTTGTCCACGTGTGTATATAGGACTCATTGTGATGGCAATTGAAGTAATCCCCAAAACCAACAGAGGTGGAGACAGACTAAGAACTTTGGCACAAAGAAACTTTTTGGATTGAGACTCACTGTGTTTCCACGCCTCAATGAGGAGGTGGATTTTTCGGTGTTTTTTATGAATATTTGACTTTCTTGTTATTGCACTGCCTGTTAATGATGTACTGTGTGAACACTATCCTCTATTGCTTCAGGTTTGTGGGGCGTTGTAGATTTATCTTCTGCTGTATACAACTGTTTCATTTATAGGGCGCTGTGGCAACATGGGTATTGTCTGCGATTACCCTATTCTTCTGGTCTCTCTATTGTCTATGTTTTTAAATGTTGTTTTTCTATTATTAAATAGTGATGTCTTGTATCAGGTGATGTGGTCATGTGGCCTGGTTTCAGCCCTTATCAGGCACACCTGTGCCCTAGTGTTCTATTATGTTCTGATGAAGGCCGTGTGGTGGCCGAAATTGGTAAACTACCACCATGAATTATTAAAGGACTTTTAGGAACTCGGAGTGCCTCGGACCCCTCTTCTTTTTGCTGAGTATAATTTAGTGTTGGGTTGGCACATTTACTATTTACTGTTACTGAGTAAATCCAGTCGTACCCTTGAATTCATGCCGTGAGTTCTTTGACCTCCACAATTATCTTTTTTGGCCTCCTACCACTGAGAAAGTATCCACAGTTGTGTAAAGTTGTCTGGATATTTTCCATGTGAAAGGTTGAATCAGAACATGCACTATTTCGCTGAAGCATTTAACTATTGTACATTTTATTGCAGCAGAATTCTAATTTCAAAGCTGCTCTGAATGCAATCAACATGCATATGCAAAGACATACATGTTAAAGTCAACATATGAGAGCATTGAAACATCTTTTGATTGCTTTTTTCAGGTACTAGCACATTTATTAGATGCACCCAGCCACAATTTCACCACTAAATCAACTCCCAAACAACAAAAATACACAAACATTTTATGAACACTTGCAAGTCTTATATCCAAGTAAATCTTTTAGTGTGAGGTTCGTTGTATGGATTTGTTGTACTACCTACTTTGTTTGAGTTTGCAATATAACACTTTGAAAAACACAAACATCACAGATAATGAGTACTCCCATTATCTGTGATAATTTATTGAATAAATTGTGCACCTACCTTACCAGCTGTAGCCATATCTGGAGCAATGATAGGACTCAAAAAATGAGAGGAGTTGAGAAGGACAAGAGTTGCTGGACTGCAGAATGTTTAGGACAACGGGATTTGGATTCGATGTTTAAATACTGCTGCTTGATGAGGAGTTATGCAAACATCTGGACTTTGGGAGTTGATAGTGCCAAAGAGAGTAATATGGGACACTTGTCAAATTTTGGCAGGTCCCAATCACAAGCTGTCACTTCATAAGGGGGTGGGACTAAGGCGGGACTTGGCTCTAAGTCGTCCAATCAGAAACTGCCACGCCATAAGGCGGGCTATAGTATGGGTTCCAATGAGAGATTGCCACGTCATAGAGAACCCTCCCTGAACCCCGCCTCATCCGCCATATTTGTAGTTTTTATTTTTTTAATAAAAGGAAATGACAAATTTAAAAATGCCAGAAATGATAGTTTCAAAAATGATTTATAACACAGTGATAAAAATAATAAAAGTCCAGCGCTAGGGTCATCCAATGACGTGTGAGGGGAAGGGCGAATGAAAAGAGGTGTCATGGCCCCTCACTCTCCTGTGCTGCGCTCTGGACAATTAGGAATGGCTGTGGAGGAGCGCAGCTGGTCCACATTAGCGATCAGTGGCAGATAAAAGACCCTTGCGGTTTCTTGCCAAGTCCACACCAGTCTGCTTGAGCTCTGCTCTCCACCTGCCCCCGGACTCCCTCGTCTGCTTCGTCGCCCCTTCGACTCTGGAATCCTTCGTCATGCTTCGTCTCCCCCTTTGACCCTGGAATCTCTCATCTGTTCTGTCTTCCCCTCCGCTCTGGACTCCCCTCGTCTGCTCTGGTTCTCTCTACCCCGCTGCCCCTGCCACAACTCTGCCACCGGTTCTCCCCAGCTCCGTCCCTGCCTCGTCTCCCTAAACTCAAGGCTGAACCGTAAATTATAACATATAAAAATGACTGAACATTGAACACACCAAAATATGTGCTTATTTGGAATACAATTTCTACGACAACCAAGTTTCAAAAATATTAAGCAGCAACATACCTTTCTCTTGAGGTGCAAATTTCCTGATTAACATCTGCACTTCTTGTTGTTTAGGGTGAACAACATGAATAAATGATATGAATTTTTATCATGCCAGGCTTACAGTGAAGGTTTTCCCATGAACTCTTCCAGCTTGATTCCTTCAAAATACAGAAAAACAACCATTAGGCATTGTCATCATTTCAAATTTTGTACAGCATGCAAAATGAAAATAAATAAAACATATGGAAGTTATGGTTTTCTGAAACAAATTACATCAGGGTGATGTCGGTAACTGTGCTAAGTGTGTTTTACTACATCACTGACAATGTTTTTCATAATTTTCAAGAACGATTTTGGTGAGGATTAGAGACATTCTTATTGCTCAATTAAATGATGGAATGGTAAAAATATAGAAAGACTTGTCTCCATAGACAGTCAGGGTCTCTGCAGTCATACACAATTTATTCTCCTGCACTGATATTTGACATACACAAACATTTTCTATACATCAAATAATGCTGCATTCATCTGAGGCTGCACAAATGATTTGAGTAAAGCTATTATTAGGAAACAATATGTATTATTTTAATTTTACTGTTTGGCTTGATGTGATCATCATTTATGAATCTTCCAAGTCTTGCTGTATGTTTACTGCCATCAGTGCTGCACGATGAAAGATTTTTTCAGTTGTAAATACGACAATTACCTTAAGTTAGGACATCCACTTCTTTAATCTTTCCAGAAAGATTGTCCCTGAAAGCAGTAGAAGTACAGAAATGCTGCATCGTCGGCTGAGTGCTCTTTGAACAGTGCCTCTCCTTCAGATCCAGTGATGTGTCTTCTGACATACTCAAGCAAGAATTCTCCTTGTTTAATGTTTTTAGTGGCAATCACTCCGTAACCTGATTAACAGATAATAAATAAGAATCAATTAATAGTATAAGTTCAGTAAATGCTCGTGTTGCTGCATACCAGGCACACCCAACAGAAAATAGCTCAGCACTTACACTATAAACAATACTTTGAAACCTTGTCACTGTAAATATTTAGATAATAAAAGGTGTAGCATTAACTGAGGCAGAAGAATTACAATATCTGCATTTTTATAATAGTGCAGCAAAACATCATGTTTTTCTTGCTGTGAGTTCTATCAGAATATCAGTACAATTCACACATTTAGACATTAAATATTAAATCAGCCCCCATTTAGCGTAACATGATAGGTTTTGGATTTGTTTGTTTGTCATGTGTTTTGTTAAGTGGAACAGATCGTCCCATTTAACTTCAAATATGAAAGCAAATAAGTAAATTCACATTTTGCATCTGCCTAAACTACTTTAAGGATGCTTACATGGGAAAATGGTTCTGTACATTTTCGTAACTAGTACAAACAGTGCTAATACACAGTTTCCAGTGTGAAAATACATTCGCTGCTAAAGTGAGTTTTAATTACGATTTGAACAGAAGATTCAATGAAAACAGAATCTTATGTGCAACCATACCTTTCTCCTGATTGATGATTTTTTTTTCTGAAAAGAGTCTTAATCTTCCCCAGAAGCAATGAAGTGCAAAGCTTCCTTTTCAGGACAAACTCTTGTGGGTCTCATTTTCCTGTGAAATATTTCAGGAAATTTTATGTGCAATACACTCCATAAATTGTTTTTTTTTTAAAAAGCCCATCTAAACAAAATATGTTTAAGTTTATTACTACAACAACTTACATCAAATGAATAGATTACATGATTACATTGATGCTTCTATGAATAGATGTAAAAACTGACATGTTATAGATAGACTCCATTGATTTTATAATGGAGAAACTCACTTGTGTAACACTGTGGAAAAAAAACAAACAACCAATAAACAAACATGTAAAACCGAAAATTTTCTAATCAGTTTACAAATTAACCGAATAGAGATCATGTCATTGCATGCCACGCCAGTGCCACATGTTTTTTATATCCCTATTAATCTCACAAGGGGAAATTCTGATTCTCACATATTCCCCCATCGGGGGGGGGGTCAGAGTGCAGGGTTGCAGTACAGTGCCCCTGGCGCATTAGGGGTCTTGCTCTGGGACACCTCGACATGAGCATGACGGGTCAGGGATCGAACCGCAACCCTTCAGTCGCAAGACGGCCACTCTACCCACTGAGCTATGCCGCCCCCAACGTACATATGCAAAGACATACATGTTAAAGTCAACATATGCCGCTTATATTATAAGCAGACAAAAAATCATTATAAGTTTTTAGCATTTACATAGAGGTTTTAGAAAATAAAATGAACGTATTCCAACTTACCTTACGCCTTATTTTTTTGCTTGAAGGAAAAAGTAAACTTGACGGATGGTAGGGTAAATGTTCTTCTCGTGCAGTACCTCTTCAATATATTTACCTATATAACTATTATATCTTTATATATTGATATAAAAATTCACAAATAAAATAAATATTCACATAGATGCATGAAGACTTTAGTTGATGTGAATTGGACTAGCATTACAAAGACTTGGCTGAAGAAGAATGAGCACACGCACACGCACACGCAATTCATCCAGCAAATTTACAAAGACTAAGAACATATCAACAGAGCTGTGACAGAAAAGAGATCTTTTAAAAGAAATTCTTGTCCAACAAATATTGATCCACTTTATTTTTGTAAAGAAATGTCCTGCTCTGGATTTCTGCAGAAAATACGAATAAAACTAAAACTCAAAAAACACTCACACTTAATTTGTGAAGTAAAGAAAGATGGGACTATTTCATGGGAATTTGTGTCATTGCTGTAGCTTGTAAATGGATTTACCGAAAACAGGTGAGAAGTCTGAATCTGGCTTGTTTAACTGGAGGCTTACAGTAAGTTATCACTCAGCAGTTGCCTCTAAAGTATGGGCCAACACAACTTTATCATAAATATGGGTAAATATATTGTGGCATATTATGTTTAACAGTTTTCTACATATTTATACATTTGCTGCTCCTTCATTTTTAGAAGGGTAAATGGAGAAAACACTTTAAGTTATACATTCAATGGATGGTTTATATATAAAGTTTCTAAAGCTTATGTTTTCTTCCTTTAAAAGCCTACAGAGAAACCGTCAAATGCAATCGATCCATCGTAAAATCTCATTTTAGAAAATGTAACCGTTATCAACTGTGGGCTATAGGACAAAAAAAAATAACAGGCTACTCTTTCACAAACATCTGGAAAGGGCTATTGTGACAATTACTGTTATTAGGCAAATTACAAAATACAATGAATTAACATTACACGGCTTCAACTCTAACAGAGAGAATAAATACTGCATTTGTACGTCTGCTTTAAATACTACTACAATCACTAAGGTGAATCTATTCCTAGCATTTCAGTGTAATTTCACCATGCCATTCCTCTGTTCTCTGATTAGTCCCACATCTTCAGCACCATCTCAGACAGAAAAGAAGAATAAAAAACAAGCATGCAAGATGTTTTTAACTTTAAAACTTTGTTTCAGAAATTCGATGTAGCTGTTTGTACATTTTACAATAGCATACAGCCTGACAGATAACAAAGATGTCTTAAAACATTCTAAATACATCTTTGGCACAAATAGCAATTCTTCCAAGTAAAATGGCTTAACACTGGTTCTACCACGATCGTTGTTTTTCAGCAGAAAAAATGACTCGATTAAAATTAAATTCAGGACTTTTCCCACAAAGCAAGCTGTGTTCTCTACATGCTAAGTTTAACGGTTCAGTGACACGGAGGTAAACTAAACATACAGATATTTGTAAGAAAAAAAATAACAAAACACTCCATCTGATGTAAAGTTAAATCTTCATTAATACATTTCAAAAGTGACATGTTTTGAAATCAAAAATGCAAAAGATTTTCCTTTAAGGATTGTTTTAAACATGAAGCTGCATGTATTGTACAACATTCAGTGTTCGACAAACTGGCAATGCACCAGTGGCGGCCCATGACCAAAATTACCGAGGAAGCCAGTGTGAACAACAAATTAGATTCGGTGTTTTAACTGTTATTTTCATGTAAACAAATCAGCCTACTGTTACAGTACCTTTATTCTACCGACTTCTCATTCATTTCAGTGAAAAAAAAAGAGGTTAAGTGCTCCGGGGGTTGTTCAGGGAGCCAGTAGACTGGTCAAATAGGAGACACGGCCAGCAGAAAAGCCGGTTAAGCTTGGCACTTCCTGTTAGCCACTCGTTTCTGGCATAGTTAGCTTCACAAAAAGAGCGAGCTTTTCCATTAGCTCAACACTTAGTTAGATTGAGCTTTGGAGTTGGCCTACCGTCCCTTTTGACTTGTAGTTGAACTTCAAAAGGAAGCTTTGTGAAGTCATTTTTTACAAGAAACTCAAGGTCCCTGTCACCATCCATTCTCTGGCTAGCTTGATGGCTATATTTGCTGTGTGGGCTTGCTTTCGCTGCATTAGTGTGGGTATTGTTCATCACAGTTTGTGATTGGTTGGAAGCCAGATTTGATCTGGCCTCCCTTATGTTTTTTTTAATGATGCATCGACCATTAAGCGATGAGCCTTGCTTCAATCTGATTGGCTAATACGGGCTGTTTTTTTCTCTAAGGGAAGCAAGGCGAAGCTGGCCTCTGAACAGACAGACAGCGCAGAGGGCATGAGAGACGTAGTGTAATGCACAAAAAGAGCTTGACAAGAGGGGCGCTGTTTTGCTCCTCACAAAGCAGAAATGCCTGATGTAGTGTTTTGACAACAAGGAATGACAAAAATATAAAACATAAAATACATAGTGGTGAAGATTATTTATATTTTTTCTTTCTTGCATATTTTTTGGGGAAGCTAGGCTTCCCTTGGCCTCTGTGAAAAACCGCCACTGCAATGCACATAAAGGTGACCAGGATGAAAAGTATCAAATATCTCCCAGCGATCTTTCAGAAAATGCCATGACTGATCATTTTACATAATCACACAGCCCACTGAGGAGTTGAGCGCTCCTGGTTCTACATTGCACACTCAGCGAGGCTTGCATACTAAAAGACGGAAGTCAGGATGGTGAGAGCTCACAGAGGACAGGCAGGGGGGCTACCCTGGCGGAACCTCGAGACATCTTCCCAAACCTACATGTATTGTTTTTTTGCCTTCTTTTAATCATCTGAACAGCAGGTTTGAATCACCATCCCTCATCTTTTTTGTTCTAGATGAAGACAACATGGAATTTGGAAAGACGCTGAACATTCATCCCATGTACAACTTGCCTTTATAATCTGGACTCGTGCACTCGTGACATTATGTCTGAGTAAACACCATTGTGCCCTTTAACAATTTCACTTGAATAAAAAGAAATTCTAATTTCTGAAGAGCTACTAACTTCTGGTGAGAAAAGGCAAAAAGATGGGCTCGCCACCACTGAACAGAACCTGTGCTAAGTGTGCAGCAGGGACTTTGGGAGTAATGGGCAGAGCAGGATTCAGCAGGTCAGTTTAGACATGGGGAGGGCTACAACTCATCAGTCACATTACACAACACACACCGAACACTGAAGGTGACAGCAGGGGAGATGTCATAGGGAGGAAATTGTGAGGAGAGGACTCATAAGATAATCAATCGCAACATAAAATGCACTTTCAAACAAGAACTGAAAAGTTCAACAATGCATGCCAAATTGTCACAGAGATATAAATTAATTCTCGAAGGTTTAGGTGCTGACCAAAAACAGGCAATAGAGTTTTTTTTTTGCTTTATCTCCTGTGTTTAGGCCTGTGTAGATGGCGTGTTTACCAACATAACATCTACACTTTTGCCTACTGTGTCTCACCATCAAATACATTAAGTTGAAACAACAGAGGAGGAAAATGTTAAGTTTGACTTGAGAGCCCAACCTGCAATCGGGCAACAACACATTCATATAGTTACCATTCTTGAAACACAACACCTTAAACTGTGCTAAGCAAAAAGAAAGAACAAATGTTTAAAAGCACTCAGTAAAAATGTATGAAACAGACAGGTAGAGGGGCATTCAAGCTGAGAGAAACAGTATGTTGCAGGTTCCAGATAGGGATGGTTTAGAGTCTGGTTTTTGATACGTTTTTTAACACCTTCTTCTTCCCCATTGATCGGAGGGTGGTTCTGAAGTACCATCTACCAGACCCCACTACTTTGGATTGCTATACCGCTTTGAAGACCGCTCATTTCGGGAGCACCTCTGTACAAGCGGGGAGGTTTTCCAACTTTGCCCGTTTAGAGGGTACAGACTCGGGTGTATTTTCCTGAGAAGTCTCTTGGAGATGCTGCTGCATGACCATCTTCAGCACGCTCCAGTCGTTGGAGGTCAACGTGGCAGAGACGGATAAATGCCTCTGCATTTCTCCCTCCACCAGCTGGTAGAAGCAGAGCTCCCCCGTCTTGTACTTGAAAACGTAGCACCAGGAGCCCGGCTTTCCATATGGCATGAGAGGCCATTCCTCCTCCAGAGACTCGGCCGGGGGCAGCTGGGTCCACTGGAGGTACATCATGGATCTCCTCGGGGCTCGTAGTATCGAGGGCGTCTTGCGGAAGATGGTGATGGGTGTCTCATTGATGACCGCAGGCTCCGGACGCAGCAGGGCCCGAGATTTGCCGCTGCCGCCGGCTCGGGGAACCACGTACCCCCGGACATCCAACATTTTCTGAGCCATGGTGAGTTCTATTCGGTGCGGCCTATAGAGAGGCCTAGTCCCATTTATATATAAAGAAGACCCCAACCTCCTCTTCTCATTGGTTCTCATTCGCTCTCCCCTCACACCTCATTGGATGACCCTAGCACTGGATTTTTATTATTATTATTGCTGTGTTATAAATCATTTTTGAAACTATCATTTCCGGCATTTTTAAATTCGTCATTTTCTTTTATTAAAAAATAGAAACTACAAATATGGCGGATGAGGCAGGGTTCAGGGAGGGACTCTATGACGTGGCAATCTCTCATTGGACCCCATATCATAGCCCGCCTTATGACGTGGCAGTTTCTGATTGCACGACGTATAGCCAAGTCCCTTAGTTCCGCCCCCTTATGACATGGCAGCTTCTGATTGGGACCTGTCAAAATTTGACGAGAAGTGTCCCATATTACTCTCTTGCCAACCCTGTAGCTGTAGCCCTGGTTATATGTGACTCCCCATGTTTGAGAATGTTTTCTGGAGAGCAAATCTTCAACTACCAGCAAACTAACAGCAGCAATTGCTAAACGAACAGCATGCGGGTTGAGTTCTATAAACAGAGGACAAAGGTCTTTGGATAATGTTCAACCATAGACTGTCTAAAAAAGATAGGCGTAGATGTCACCCGTTGGTTTCTGCACTGAGAAAATGAAGCCAGGATTTTGCTACTTCTGGTTGATATCTTGGATTTTTGGATCCAGAGACAAGAAAAAGATTGTTAAATGGTGCAATCGGAAATCAGCGATTGGTCAGACTGACTAAATCTCTACCTGTCCACATTTACCACCTTCTGCTGTTCACCAACACTGCTGATCACAATGTTAACCTGCAAAATTGAAGATAAACTTGACAGGCAAATGTTAAAAACACCTTAGTAAATTTTTTCATGTCCACATCTGAACAATATTACATATAAAGCAGTGACCTATGTTGCTGTAGCAGAAGTTACTGTACGTTAACACAAGACTGTGCAGCCTGATGGTAAACATGCTCCCAGGCGACTGCTGCCTTGCACTTCATCACCTACAGGACACCCCTGGAATTACACAGAATGATGTATGACAATTATTGCTTAAGTGTTATCTGTCCAAAGGACGTTGGTTGAAAACTGGAAAAATTACAGCAGATATACGTAAAGCAGCATATTGTCAGTGCTTCATATCTGCTGTTAAAAGAGAAATGCTGCTGCCTTTTGTGCTATAATTGAAGGTGAACACTTATCCAGGAGCAAGGGCGTAGGTTTGGTCTCAACATTGGTAGGGACGATATAACAGCATAACCTGCATGTACACTTTTTGCTGGGGACGGGACATTAATAAGACCAAACAGATTGGGTGAACGGGGGTCAGGGCTACATTTCTCATGAATATGAACCTAATTAATTGATAAGCTAAATGATCAATGCAATATCCCTCCTCTTCGAAGGAGGCGGAGAAGGCGACATGTTTATTTCTTGTGTATTTCTGTCGGGGCTGTGTGAGTGTACGTGTGGGTGGCGGGGGGGTCAAGTCATCAGCCAATCAAACGCACGTTTGATTGGACCGGCACATTCAGCAAGTGAAAAGGGGTAAGTGTAAGTCTGAACCTGGTCTGAACATAATGAAAATAATTCACTTAATAATGGTAGGGTCAATTCTATCCTTACAACATATGGGAAGACAATCAAAATTACCTATATAACTGAACTCATTATATAATGCAAATAAGGTTGCTTAAAAGTTGGTGGGGACAATTTGACCCTCTTGAAAAGTTGGTAGTGTTATGTCCCTACCGTCCCGATGCAAACCTACGCCCTTGTCCAGGAGTGCTTATTCATTTCAAATCAACTGATATGCCACACTGTAAATCAAGAAAACAAGCAGGTTTCAAAGGATAGTGTTACTTTTAAACCGACAATTCAGTAAGAAAGGATGCCGACATGTTTCGATGGCATCTGCCATCTTCTTCAGAGGGTCATCTGACGTGTGATGACGTGTCCTTTTTAATCACGTGGCCGATCTGACAGATCTGTCAGAATTTGTCACCCGGGCAAGCTGCTCCAAGAACCGGGACGAGGGGGCCTACACCCTCTCGTATATCTGGGATTCCATCCACCAGAGACCCCCAGACAGCGGGGGGCATGGCCGGTCTGACAGAATCTGACAGATCTATCAGATCGGACACGTGATAGAAAGGACATGTCATCACATGTGAGATGATGCCTTGAAGAAGACTGCAGATGAAACATGTCAGCAAGGTAAAACATCCTTTTTCTGTAGTAGGGAGATCAGAAGGTCAGAATGCCAATCGTCTTCTGTAGAGGTGGGGTTTTCCTGACAGTTGACACTTTTTGACCCTTATCAGATTCTAGTGGAGGTAGGAGGCATCCTGTCTCCAAGAGAGCCATTGGTGGTCTTTTACTAGTAAACATCCGATCAGCAGATGTCCCATTCAGAGGTGACTTTTGAGTTTGCTGTTTTCTGACATGGTGTCTTACCAAATTTACAGCTTTGGATCTTTGTGTGTTTCTCTGGTATGTTCTGCTCCTCAGTACTACACTGCACTGGATTCAGCATATTTAAAGCATTAAATACATCAATCATATGAGGACAAATCTGCTGTGATTATATGTAGCAATATGGATGTATATCATTTTATGATGGTGTAGGAAATATGAATTATGAAGCACTCGTTATGAAATGGGGCACCACTCTACAAATGTAGAGAAATAAAATAACTGATAATGGATTAATTCAGTTAAACAGTCTAATACCTGAATGTTGGAATTCTAAGAAATAGTAACCCAGTCTGTACACACATAAACGCCAAAGACGGTAATTTTGGTCTAAATGAAGTACATTTATTAATATAATAACAAAACAGTGATTAATACGGTAATAAGTATAATGGGTGTTTGTGTGTGAGATAATAGGTGTGTGTGTGTGTGTGTGTGTGTGTGTGGGTGGGTGATAATAGGTGTGTTAATTATTCAGATTTGCATTTGTAACTAGGATTATGGACTGAGTAATCAGACCGCTGAAGGTATGACGAGATGATTAATAATTTGGAAAATGAACGACTGATGAGTGACTAAACGGAGTTATTAAAAGGAAGATTTTGGAAGCTATTTAAGGAAGATTTCAAGCTATTTTAAGACGTCAACCCAATAATTCAGATCACACCAATGCGTTTGCTGCCTTACTTTGTTGGAGAATGGCTGCTCAGAGGTTCGGCTGGGACAACATTGCCTTGAACGGAACTTAACTTCAACTTCTTGGTGGATTCCCAAGTCGTGAAGTCTGTCGCTATGGCAACGTCTTGGCGTCCTGCTGTCTTATAGCTGTTGAGCGCCGTTGGCTTCGTTCTGGCCAGCTGGGTGGATCTCAGCAGATGGTGGAGAGAACGCAGGAACCGTTCGTCCTTCTCTGGGGTTGACTTGACCGAAAAATAGCTAGATAAACAAAAACAAAACCACAGGCTCTTGGTCTGTCTCGGTCGATCGGCAGGTTTGGCTGGAGAACAGATGAATAAAAGAGCCGCTAAAAAAAACCTGTCGGAGCCGTGAAACGGGATCGAAATAGTTCTTGATCAAAAAAATCGTCGGCAAACAAAAATGGACTTGATTTGTTTAAGTAGTGAGCGAAGATATCTATTCTTTGATTAAAAGAAAAACAATGATTAAGAAATCGCAGCTATAAGAGACCTGCTCTGGTGCTGGTGTAGACTTAGAATAAAGAAAAGAAGAAGGAAGGCACCAAGAAAACAAAAGAATCGCTCGACGTAGTTTCTGGAAGCGAGTTAGGAAGAAGAGACGTAAGAGCGTAAAATGGCTGGTTTGAAGGGATTTCTCCAAACGGAGGTGTGGAAGCGTTGGCTGAGGCGCGCATTCCTTTGAATCTGGGTTGCCTCCCACTTTGGGAGGGGAGAGATGAAACCGGATCAAATAAAGATTAAAAATATTAAAACGCGCAAAAAGAATGATCTGTTTACTCCTCCATGATCCTTACAATATATTTTAACCAATCAAAGATAAAATAAACTGATCATACAAGCTAATCTAAGAATATGTGAGTTCTAGTTCCTATTTATATGTTCGTGTGCATTCTAATGGTTATTATATGTATCACAGTGAAAACAGATTAATATGACATACATACTGTGAACAATAGAACAGTTTTCCATGTCTTGGTAACCTGAATAAGCAAAGTTTTATGGTTAATTTCAGTGAAATCCTTGACAATGTCATGGCATCCCGGCGTCAAAAGGTGGCAATGTTGAGCTGTGGAAGAAAGGTGAATAAACCACAAATCTTATATTTTCGGAAATACTGAGACTAGAAAAACGAGAGTTGATTCAAAATGCATGTTGACATCTCCCTATATCTTTGGTAAACACAGAATAACAAAATACATTTCGGAACAAGGGCTTTAAGAAAAGTCCTGTGGAATGAAAAGGGACAGAGTCTCTGCAGCTTCAGGGTAACAAAAAGGTCATTAGAATATTTATGACCCTGCTTATCTTGATGGCCGATCGGCAGAGCTGGAGTCAGGGACAGGATGGAGCCAGAAGAGGCTTTAGCTCATCAAAGCAGTTCTGTCGGTGTGGACCACAAACATTTAAATGGTAATTAGATTTAAAGGTGTTAACAGTTCTCTGCAGGGACTCTGGAGTCTCTCTGTAGAAGGGGAAAAAATAGGAGAATCTTCTCAATCTTCTGATAGGAACACGTGTGTCTCTTGTTTGGAAAGAAAAGAGATTTTCTTTAAAAGTCAGAGGTCATCATAAGTTAATTTTATGAGGTCTCTGGGAGATGGTACGGATCGCATCTGGGATGATACAGGGCTCTCTCTGGCCATAAAAAGGCACTTTGCGTGTTTTCTTAGGTCTTTGAGAGAGAGAGTTTGAGCTGATCTGTGAGATGGGATTTCCTGTGGAATGTTTTGGCCACTTAACCTGGATGTCTGCCTACAATGGTGTTTCACTGGAATATTCTTTAATTACAAATTTGTGGAGAGGCATCTGGCTGCAGACCTCCACTGTGAGGTCGCTTCCGGTGCAGACCTCCACTGTCAGGACGCCTCCACTGTCAGGACGGGAAGTAACCATAAGCGTCCGGTAGGTGGCCGTAACGCACCTGAAGTTGGTTTACTAACCGCTAAATAAATCAAAAGAAGAAGCCATTTCACGCGAGTGATCGTCTGTATCGTTTGGCATTTACAGTGAGTTGTTGATTTTTATTATCCACAGAAAGTGTAAATTACGGTGGCTGACAGGGGAAAATGACGTGCATATACACAAACGAGCTGCAAATACATTAATGCGCTGCATAAATGAAAAGAAATGCAAAAAGAAAACGCTGCATATCCAGTCACACAGTGGAAGTAGTAGTGACAGTAGTGAGCTTTTCACCTGAGAGGCAGACAATGGTGAGCGAGACAAGTAACGTTAGTTGAGGGAAAAACTGTATGAAAAGGTTTGTCTTCTCTCATCTCCATGGATAAACATAAATAACAGAGAGAACACATGGAGATGGTAGTAAAACACCACTTCAGCACCCATATAATCACAGTGACTGAAAAGCTAAGGACTTAAAAACTCCTAAACATTTAGGGAAACGAGATGTCCACTGTCTCTGACATAACCTAGCATAACTTTTTATGTGTGCGAGTGGGGGGGGTATGTGTGGGTTTATGTAGGCCTATCGGGGCGGGGTGGGGGATGGGGGGACCTGTGTGTTTTTTGTTTTTGTTTTTTTTTGTAAAGCGCTTTGTGCTACATTTCTTTTGTATGAAAAGTGCTCTATAAATAAAGTTGATTGATGGATTGATAACCATGCCGACTTTTTATGGGTGCTTGCTCATGTGTGACTGGATATGCAACGTTTTCTTTTTGCATTTGTTTTTATTTATGCAGCTCGTCTGTATATGCAACGTTTTCTTGTTGCAGCGCGTTTCTGTTTATGCAACGCATTCATGTATTTGCAGCTCGTTTGTGTATATTGTACATTTGCCCCTGTCAGCCACCGTAGTAAATGCATGTTTTGTGTTCTTCGTCAGTATAGCTGTTGCAAACTCATGTAGGAGTAATTAATGATGCAGTCTCGCGAGTCAAGAAGCTGCTAACCACTGCAAACTGTTGAAAGGTAAGCAAAGGTTAAGGTTAGGGTTAGTGTTAGGGTCAGGTTTAGGGTCCGTACCTGTAGTACCGATGCTACGGGTCCATACCGCTAGCGTCTACCAGGAGTCACGTGACCAGATCTCGTGTATCTGATTGGCAAATGGAAAGTGCCGTATCCGTAGTCCACAGGCTACAGGTACGGGTCCGTACCTCTAGCAACAACCTAAAGAATAGGCCATTCATGAGTTAAGCTCACACCTGCTGTCTCTAAAAATAAACAGTGTCTAGATAATGCATGATTGGATTGAAAATTAACATTTGTTGAGCTGACTAATATGTCAAGGTGGACTACTTGAACGGGTCCTGATGGGATCTTTTCTTTTTCTTCTTTTTGGAGGTTAGGCTTGAATATTACAACTGATCTTTTTACTTATCTATATATTTTCAGGAAGAAGAGCAGCAAGCTGAGGTTTCAGTCAGACCTGCTGATGTGAGCACACCAGTGGAAGGGGTAGGCTATTCTCACAGTATCTATTGGTCAGATACTGTTGGTGCAGCAGTTATGGTACAGAAAGACATTTTTTTATTTCCGTCTTTTCTATAGGACTCGATTGAAGTGCGTATTCTGCATGATTGCAGACATGCAGCAGAGTGGGTTGAGGCCAATAAGACACTCTTCTCTGCCAGAGTGGACCTGCCTGATGTTCTATACATGGGGGAGGAGGAACAGGCTGAGGCTGCTCTGCAGTATAAAAGACTGGGGCAAGAAGACATGGATGAGCAGGAAAGGGAAGAAATCCTGGAGGTCTTCAAATTCACATTCTACAACATTGAGGACGTGGAAATTTTGTGACATAGTAGTGGACGAAAACAATTATTTGGCATATTGTGAATGTCACAAAGATGAATAATTGAAGGATAACAGAACATTTGATCATGTTGTGACTGTGTGTTCATGTTTTGTTTTCTCATTGAGCACTTAATAATTCACTTGAACTACACTGTAGATCTCAAGAGTTTGGGTAGTAGTTGGTGGTATTTAGGTGCTCCAGCAGCACAAGAACATAATTAGCATAGACAAAAGATCCTCGGCTTTATAGGCTACACATAGACACTTGAGCCCCAAGTCACCCACGTTTGTTTTCCGTAATGACCTAAGCTGTAATATTACACAAAACGGTGTATATTGTTCTATGTACATGGCAATCATTAATGAGAAGCGTTTTGAAAAAGACAAATGCTAATGCTTCACTTGTCCAAATAAAAAGAACCAGAAAAGCACTCGGAGAGCGCAGTACTCCTTCAAGACTGTTCATTCCCCCACATGGCATTGTCAGAAATGTAGCGTTTTTTTTATATAAATGCAGCATTTGTTTATGAACTAATAATTTATTTCATTAAATATGCAGCGGGCGGCATGAATTGATGCAGGCAACTGACAATGCGTTTGCTTGTTGTCATAGTTACAGCGACACCGTGCCTGCCGCTATCTCGCTACGGGAAATGTTTAACAAATCCGTGGATCCAGACAATAAGCCGCATTACTGGCAAAATCTAATGAGGTGATCCTTGTGTCATTTCTGACCTTCCCTGAACATTTCATCCATATCCGTTATTGCCTTTTTGAGTAGTGTTGCCAACAGCCGGATTCACAGAAAGGACAAACGTACGCCGATCATCACATAACTCCACCGCGTTCCTTGGCGGAGTAATTATAAATTCTCAATATACTCTTGATACGGTTACTGGCAGAATATAAATGTGTGCTTGACAGGCATAACAAGTCACGGTGGGGCTCATCCATCCATTAATTTTCTTCCGCTTATCCGGAGTCGGGTCGGCTGCAAACCTCCACTGTGAGAGCGACCTCACAGTGGAGATATGCAGACAGGGTAGCTCCTCATCCTATCTCCAAGGCTGAGCCCTGCCTGCCTGCGGAGGAAACTCATTTCGGCCGCTTGTATTCGCTGTACGGTGGGGCTCATGCGTAACATAAAAGGAAAACACAGAAGAAAAACGACAAAACAGAAGTTTAATATATAAATAAAAATGATATATAATATAGACAAGGGATTAATGGATTTTATGTTCTATTATTAACTAATTAATGCATTAGCACGAAAATCAATTTCACCGGAAGTCCCTACACGATTTTATTTCGATTTTATTTTGTCATGCATCCCGTGTATTTCCCGTCCTGACAGTGGAGGCCATAGATATATACAAACACTAGATGGCTCAAGACGGAGTCTGCGGCGTCGTCACTTGGCGGCCATCTTAGGACAGGGGACTGCTCTGGCGTACTGTACTGTAGTCAATGGTAAGGTGGACGATTTCCTCACTTAACTCTTTAAGGTTTGGGCAATTTCCGCCCGAAATTTCTACTGAGATTTACAGAAAATAAATTGAATGCTGTTCTTGAACTGTTTGGAGTACATGCATGGTTGGGGTCTCATTTGAAAGCTGACAACCTGAATTTTCACCCAGTGTAGTCAGAATTACTCTAGGTGCTACTGGCACAGAGTATTTCATGTTGGCACACACTGAATTAGGATGAATTTTTTTCTCGCCTACATTTTTTCCCTAATAAACCACCTGAAAATCAGTGTGGCAGCACTGTAAGAGCTTGAAAACACAATATTGCAAAAGCCTGGGGTCTTACATAGTTCAGGTCAAAATTTCAGAGCAATACTACAAGAAATGACTGTTTCACACATGTATTTGTACTGATATGCTCCGCCCCTGTCAATGTTGGATACACTCTTTATACACTGTGCACACTCTCTACAGAATGGTATAAATTCATTTTCACTTCATTTTCACTTCATTTTCATTCCAAAAACTCATAAAGAACTCAAAAAATCACTTCAGATAGGCTTCAGTGTCGATCACACACACAGATTGAGAGGAATACAGAGAAACAGCAGGTGGAGCCCGGAGCTCACGAATGAAATATCATATAAAGCCGCTGGCAGAGGCGGGATTTATATTCAAGCCATTCAGCAAGCTCATTGGCTACCAGGCCTGTCAATCTAACGGTTCCTCCGGCGTGATTTGCTGAGAAACAAGTCAATCAAGTGATGTAATCGATATCTGTCAGACTCGGCCATGGTTGGCTAAATCGCCGAAGTAGGCGGAAACGAGTCACCTGATTGGTTGAAGTTCGGTTTGAAACGGAGGAGAAGTCTCCAGTATCCATTTTGAATCGCGAACAAAGGGAATTCGACCGTGTATGATAAAGTTATAATAGAAAGATGCAGTGAATATGAAACGCACAGCGCCACCACGCGCCGCGTGCACGCGCACGGAGCCGATCGTTTTCTGGATTTTTTACCTATTTCGAGACATGTTTTGGCCAAAGTATTATACTGGATTGTTTCCTCTGGATGGCTAAGCTTGGGTTCTGGCCGGTTTTTGTGGATTATCTTCTTTTATGACCAGAAACGAGCGTCCAAACTGCGTCGACAGGTGAGCTGTGCACGTTTACATGACTTGTTGTTTGTTGGATAAATGTGTTTATATTACCCGCTGTGGTAATCACATCTGAAAGTGGTTTATACCGGTGGATTCATGAGAATCTCAGCTTTCTATGTGTGTATAGTGTTTGTATAATCGTGTTTGCAGTGTCCTTCTATTTTAAAAAAGCGTATACCGATAAAAAAAAACGGCCCGCCCGCGGGCCGCCGTACTTCACTCATAACTCGCTCAATTCTTGATTGATTTACAAACGGTTTAGTTTATTACAGACCTTATTAACGTGGCTATGATTCGGGTTCAATTCCGAAATCGCAGCTTTTCGTTTTGAAAAATGCGGCATAGTTGTGTGTCTTTTCTGCCTGGCTACTCACATTGAAGATGGTGTTACTCACAATCTGATTTTCAATTATTAGGTTTTCCTGATACCAACGTTTTTTGAGAACCGAATCTTTAGGCGAAATTACATTCTTTGTGGTTGTGGTTGTATTTATTTGCTGGTTAAGAGACTTTGATTGAGACCTTAGACTTATTCTTTGTATACATCTATGCCTGGATTAGTTAGCCTGCAGCCGAAATGCATTGTGGGTAATGTAGTCACCAGGTTCATGAAAAGAAAAGACAACATCTCTGTTTGTTGTGCATTGATTTTGGTTGAGCTTTGTTTTTATCTGTGCATTAGAAAGCTGATAGTAATAAAAAAGTGCAATGCTAAATAATAAAATTACATTTACATCCATTTATGCTGAAAAAAGATGATATCTGTGTTCATTATTATATGAATTCAATGGTTTTAATTATTCTTATGTAAGCAGTAAAACAAGTACATCTCTGACGTTTATAACAAACCAAGCTGTTGTAAAATCGGTTGAAAATTGAGCAATCTACAGTGATTTTAAAATCCATGTTCCATTGACTTTAATGTTATGAGTGATCGAGCAGCCCTGTCCCAAGATGGCCGCCATGTGGCGACGTTGCTCCCCATAGGCTGACAGCGCTCATGAGCCATCTAGTGTTTGTATATATCTATGGTGGAGGCGTCCTGACAGTGGAGCCTGCACCGGAAGCGACCTCACAGTGGAGGTCTGCAGCCAGATGCTTTTGAATTTGTGAGGCAACAGCCAGATGGACTGCTGTGGGAGTCCATCCAAGCAGAGAAATTACAGCAGTACAACTATTGATATAATTTGGCTAGTTTTTGTAAATTTGAGCTACGGCTGACTGACCCTTGAAATGTTGTTTAATTAGAAATTTGGTGACATGGTAGAAAATGCTGTGAACACGTAACCCAATAAATTCATAAAATAAATAAGGAGGCTATAAATCCAGCCAGTGAAGCCTTTTATTTAGCACTGTTATTTTGACATGTTTAGTTCTTGCTTATATGAACCCTGATGACTGTGAACCAGTTGGTCTTATTTTGTGCTATGAATTACTTATATTTAGATTTTGCTGATGATAAAAAAGCAGACTGCTGTTGTAGATCACTTTGGAGTTAGAGTGTTTTGAGTGGACTTATTGTGGAGAAACACTCATCACTGTCCGGATACTGTGGGACAAAAAGAGAATACAGAATTGATCAGAACTCTGTGCTGTTATTCTGTTATTTGGTCACTTATGGTCAACAAAGTAAAGGCGTGTAATCTGTGAGTGTAGTCTACCATTTGCCATGCTTCATCAGTTCGATGGCGTCATTGATTTGGTCCAAAGTCATGTTGTGAGTGATGAACTCATCCAGCTTCACCTTCTTA
The DNA here is from genome assembly GCF_021347895.1 of Acanthochromis polyacanthus. Lineage (NCBI taxonomy): Eukaryota > Metazoa > Chordata > Actinopteri > Pomacentridae > Acanthochromis > Acanthochromis polyacanthus. Next base: position 12,574,131 of record NC_067113.1, on the reverse strand, counting down.
TCCATGTATGCTTTAACCATCTGTGGAATGTCATCCTTACCCTTAAATCCTGAAATAAGAGCAGAGTCTCACCTAGAAGCCATAAGAAAGCAGTGACACATATACTTTTTAACATGGACTCATTAATCGGTGGGAATGATTTTATTTGTCTCACCTCCAAACAGGGATCCCTTCCATGTCCGTCCAGCAATGAGCTGAATGGGACGAGCAGCAAAGTCATGCATGTCTGTCACGCCAACAATCACGGAAACACCCCAACCTTTGATACAAGACTCCAAAGCACTGCGCTGGATGGAGAAACAGCATAAAGTCAGTTCACTTATAACCAGTTTGGTACCGGTCCAAAATTAGTGGGAGACAAGCTGGGCCAATGTCGACTGGGTAATATGATGAATCATTCAGCTTTTCAATAAATACTGCAAGAAAAAGCAAATGAAGTCAGTTTACTCTGATCAGAATAAAGGTTACATTGCAGACATGTATAAAATTAGTGGTACTTTTCCACTTAAGGTCTTTGCGGGCAGTTGGTATTCACCATTTTCCAGTACATATTTACTATGAAGGACATTAGTTTTTACTTTTCATTTTCCATTGTTATGGATTGATATGAAAGTTTTTTTTTTCTTGAACAAAAACCAGGTCACAGCTCACTCTGTTCATCAGGTAGATCATCTGGACCTGTGAAGTAGAGCTCAGCTGTAGGCTGTTGGCAATCAGCCCTGCTGGGAGATTACATAAAGAGAGATTTTTTCACTCTCATGTGCGACTCTCAGCTAGCTTTCTTGGAATCATGAGTTTGAGTTTCTGAATGTGCAAATCAGTCTATTCTTTCCTTTATCCAGACAACACCCAACAAAACTATTGATTCCCACATACGTTGTGTTTTGGATCATACATTTTAGTTGTTCTATTCTTTTGATAGATTCAGTGGACAGTAGTTGGGACAAATGTCACTATCACCTTTTAAAAAACAAAGACCCTTTTTTAAAAACCCAATTCTTGAGTGTGCTGTTATTAATTTCCCCATTTACAACCTAACATATCTTGTGTTGCGTGCTGTGGGGAAGAAACGTAACACCATCCATCCATCAGCTATATCTGCTTATCCTTTATCCCTATAGAGGATAAGCAGATATAGCTGATGGCCAGGCCTATTGACTGGACTCTTCTTGAGCAAACTGTTCCAGTTCTCCTAAATTTGGTGGATGTTTTCTCCTAACTGTGAAATTCAACTCCTTTTTACTTTGCCAAGGAACACGACAGAGCTATGTGATGATCGACATATCTCTGTCTGTTTGTTGGCAACATTTCTCAAAAATGGATTTGCAGGAAATTTTCATGGAAGCTCAGAAATGATGCAAGGACCAATTGATTAGATTTTGGCAGTGATGAAACTTATAGTCTGAATCCATGGATTTGTTGAAGATTTCTGCATCATTGTGAGATAGTGGCACGGCGTCACTGTAACTATGACAAGTGAACACTGCGTCAGCTGCCTGCTGACGATTCTGTGATTGCGATCCTACTACAAATCGACCACTGCAGACTTATCGGGACTTATCGATTGGGAATGATATAAGGAACAATTGATTAAACTGTGGAGGTATTTCCAAATCCCATCAATCCCCGCTGCCGGCTACATATGCGATTCTTTATCCATACATAACATACACATGCATAACACACGCCTGTGCTCACTGCGAGGTAATTTTTTATTAAAGATTTTATCCCTCAGAAATTATACAACTGAGCGGCCTTGGTGGAGTATTGCACTCTGAGTGCTTTTCTTGTTTTAGTTGGATTAAAATCAGGACTTAAAGCAGGTTTCATCAGAACAGGGCACACTTTCCGTGAGGTATGAAGGTACCACCGCTCTCAGCCACATCTGAATATTGTGCACATTATAATCAGTCTGCCTCACCATGACTTCCACATTCCCAATGCATTCCAGGGAGTAGTCCACTCCTCCATTGGTCATCTCAATCAGCACCTCATGGATGGGCTTATTGTGGTCTTTGGGGTTGATGACGTCAGTAGCACCAAACACCTTGGCCTTCTCAAACTTCTCTGGATTGATGTCAACAGCTATAATTCTCTTTGCTCCTGCAGCATAACAGCCCATGACTGCAGCCAAACCCACAGCTCCCAGACCAAACACAGCACATGTGGATCCTGGTTCAACCTGAAGAAAAAGAGGTAGGAAAGTATTGTCTCAAAAGCAGTGATTGCCTTTTTGGAGGCTTCCAATCTGGGGAAGGATTTGAATCAAAATTGCTGATTTTCTCGGCTCTGAACACATGGGGCCCTCATTTTTATAAACTTGCAGTACAGAAGTATATTAAATGCGCCTTGCACTTGAAAATATGGTCATATCAGAAGGCACAGATTGTATTATCATATAGTATTGATAGTATTGGTTGTGACTCAGAATCACTGCCACTAATAACTCCTATTGCCAGTGTTATACCTCACATACGTAAGTAAGAGAGGGATTTCATGATCTAAATTTGTCCCCGAGTCGGTGAGAATCTGTATTGATCTCCCTGTGGATGACTGCATACAGTCCAGAATTACAAGACTAATTGTGATAATCTGCAGAATATGCAAATATGATCTACTGCACAAATGAGGGAGTTCTACCAGCAGACTCCTGAGAGCTGCCCTATGAAGCAAGATTAGTGGATTAGCAAGCTATTTTGAGTTTGAAGTGAGAATTTTCTGTGTCACGAAGGTGACTCTGTTTTAATGTGTTACATCACCATAGTAACTGACATTGTGGAGCTAACCTGGTGCAGAGCAGGTTATGTACAGAGTTTAGATTTAAATCAACTAGAAGAAACATCTCCCTTCAACCAAAACATCTCCTGACAATTCTCTGACAGATCCTCGGTTGAGGTAACATGCTTTTCTGCAAACCTGTTGAACCGTATGTTACTAAAACTACAAAACAAAGCCATGTAGTTATGGTATCACACAGTGTATGCGTTGTGTTGCCACAATGTAATTAGCCTTTGACAAGAAATTGCATATTATTGTTGTTATTACTTTGATTTGGCCAAAAATTAAAGTGATATCTTGCATTATGGGACAGTGTGAGACCTAAAAGCACCTCACTACAATATCATGTTTAAATATAAAGTTTAGTTTAAGAGCTCTAATGTGTAGCAGTCAGAAAAGGATGGGCAAACTGATCAGTAAAATACATTTATTAACTCACGATTAACAGTTTTAGACCAGCATTCCAATCATGTATCATTTGCTGTAGCACTTTTTTACTGTCAGACAGTTTTGTTGTCCTTGTTGTTTCCCATTATAAAAACTTGTTGACTGAAGTAGGTGGGACAATTGTTTGTGCAGAAGAAGAGTCACATGATGCTTTTATGTGACTGCACAGGAATCCTTAGATAATAAAAAAGTTGATCAGCACTGAATCGTGATATGTGTTATCTCTGACTGGAGCTTTAGTTTTGTCGAGTCACTTAACAATGACAACACAAAACAATGGTCTGGATATGTCATATTTGCTTCATTGTACAGCCCTCAGCAGACTTAAAGTGATGTAGTAACAACAAGGATAATCAAATCTAATCCTACAGTAGTTATTAGCGGAAAGAAATATCGACTGAAAATTTTTCACGAGAATGACTGACAATTTTTAAAATACTGTATATTGTATTCCACACACCTGGACTGGGAGAAAGTATAACCAAACGTAAGTCTGATATGCACACAAACACAGTGGTTGCTGTGGTTAATTTGCAACAGTCTGAAAACCGATGCACTGAAAGTACTAATGAACAGAATCCTGCCACCTTCAGAAAAAGAGCATCACCAGAGACACGCTCTTACCAGGCATCTTAAAATACAGTCAAACACACACCTGAGCAGTATTTACTGCTGCTCCATATCCAGTGGAGATCCCACAGCCAAGGAGACAGACTTTGTCCAGAGGAGCTGCAGGATCAATCTTGGCCACAGCGATCTGGTTCATCACAGTGTACTCAGAGAAGGTGCCGGTTCCCATAAACTGCCGCACCTTCTTGTCCTTACAGGTAAACCTGGAGTCTGACTCTGCCATGGTATTATTAGCACCAATCAGCCTGAATTAAGAAAAGTTTTGACTTCAAAAACATGAAACAGTGAAATTTTATTTAACATGAAATTTGAGAGTTTCTATTGTCCTACTAGAAGGTTCAAAGAGAGAAGCTTTGGAAAAAGTTCAGTCAGGAATATCTTGTCCCCCGCACTTCTTCCATTTGGAATTCTTGACATGATAGTTCAGGATGATCCAAATGTTTCATCTGAGAAGTTTGACCTGAAGAATTCTGTTCATCTAAAGTCTCCACTGGTCTTATTTATTTCTTATTTATTCAACAACAGTCCTTCTTTATTGCCAACCTCAATAAACATCCTTGTACTGTCTGTTAAAGTCATTGAAATAGTGGGAAACACAATGTGGTTTAAAAAGACAGTATGGGGAAAAAAACTCACACTGAATTATCACAGTGGTTGGATTTTGGACTCTTACAGAAGCGACATTCTCTGCATTGGGGGAGAAACAGAGGAATCACCTTGTCTCCTGCAAGACAAAGATAATGTTGCAATGTTAGTTAGACCTCAGCAAATATAGTTTAGTTCCTTTTGCCCGATCTTTGTTGGTAATTTCTCCATCTATGGAAGAAAATTCAGCCTTAAATGGCTTCTCAGCCTCATTTTGGCTATATATTTTGAATTTCAATCGATCATCACAGTGTAAACATCTGATTATCTCTTAAGTTCCAGCTACGGTTCTTTTCTTGAAAAAAAACTGACAACTTTTATTGGCCCCTTTGGACTGATCCAGACCACTGTTTGTAATATTAATACTATGTCCAAGCTCCCTACACAGATGTATGAGACTGATATCAATCTTTTCATCTTACTCTTGGGGTGAGAAAATAAATAGATAGACAGGGCTGCACAATGGTTAGCGCTGTCACCTTGCAGCTAGAAGATCCCCGCTTCGCGTCCCAGACTGGGCCTGGGATCTTTCTGTGTGGAATTTGCATGGTCTCTCTGTGCATGCATAAGTTTTCTCCGGGTTCTCCAGCTTCCTCCCACGGTCCAAAAATATTCTGAGGTTAATCAGTAACTCTAAAGTTGTCCGTAGTTGTGAATGTGAGTGTGCTTGTTTGTCTCTAAGTGTAGCCCTGTGATAGACTCGTGACCTGTCTAGAGTCTAACCTGCCTTCACCCTAAGTTAGCTCGGAGATGGTCCAGCCTCCTTGCGGCCCTCATGAGGATTAAGCGATGTATAGATAATAGATGGATGGACAGACAAACAGAAAGAGGAATAGCTAAAACCTAACCTGTCTGAAATTCCGTGACTCCAGGTCCGACACTCTCTACGATGCCGGCTGCCTCATGGCCCAACACTATGGGAAAGTTTTCCTTAGGCATAAACTCCGAAAGGAAGTAAAGGTCTGAACGGCACACTGCTGTTGCCACAATCTGCACGAAAGGACAGTGACCAAACAATGAAAACACAGACATTGAGGGTTACATGATGATGAGAGGATTCACTCTGGGAGCGCTCAGTAGTAGAACCAGAACTCTGACATTAAAGATGGTTTATCTGTAATTTGTTACAGTACACCTCTGTGAACACCATTTGGCAGTACCACACTGTCTATTTACAGGTGGCTCGTCACTGTTGATGTCTCACCTTGATGCGGACCTCGTTGGCCTTAGGTGGAGCCACTTCAATCTCCTCAATCACCAGAGGTTTGTTGGGCTCCCAGGCTACTGCTGCCTTGCACTTGATCACCTACAGGACACCACAACAAGTTACAGAGATTGATGCATGACAAATATTGCTGAAGTGTTATCTAGTCAAAGTATGCTGGTTGAAAATTGGAGAAATTACAGAAGATATACATAAAGCAGCTTATTGCCAGTGCTTCATATTTGTTAAAAAAGGAGAAATGCTGCTGTCCTTTGTGCAAAAATTGAAGGTAAACACTTATCCAGGGATGCTTTTTCATTTTAAATAAACTGATGTGCCACATTGCAAATCAAGAAAACAAGCAGATTTCACATTGTCCTCATTAGGATGTAGGGTTATTACCTCCGCCAGGAGGTTATGTAATCACCGGAGTTTTTGTGTGTGTGTGTGTGTGTGTGTGTGTGTGTGTGTGTGTGTGTGTGTGTGTGTGTGTGTGTGTGTGTGTGTGTGTGTGTGTGTGTGTGTGTGTGTGTGTGTGTGTGTGTGTGTGTGTCTGTTGGCACAGCCATCTCTCAATTGTCCTTCGACCTTCAAAAAATTCCTGGGTCCAGACGGTGATCCGGATCACCTCCAAAATCTAATCGATTGTTACTTTTGCTCTTCCGGACATCCTGTAAAAATTTGGTGAAAATCCGTCCATGACTTTTTGAGTTATGCTGTTAACACACACACACACACACACACACACACACACACACACACACACACACACACACACACACACTTTTTCTATCATTGTGGGGACATACACACGTGGACAAAATTGTTGGTACCCCTCAGTTAAAGAAAAACCCACAATTCTCACTGAAATCACTTGAAACTCACAAAAGTAACAATAAATAAAAATTTATTGAAAATTAAATAATCAAAATCAGCCATCACTTTTGAATTGTCGATTAACATAATTATTTTAAAAAACAAACTAATGAAATAGGGCTGGACAAAAATGATGGTACCCATAACTTAATATTTTGTTGCACAACCTTTTGAGGCAATCACTGCAATTAAACGATTTCTGCATTTGTCAATGAGCGTTCTGCAGCTGTCAACAGGTATTTTGGCCCACTCCTCATGAGCAAACAGCTCCAGTTGTCTCAGGTTTGATGGGTGTCTTCTCCAAATGGCATGTTTCAGCTCCTTCCACATATGTTCAATGGGATTCAGATCTGGGCTCATAGAAGGCCACTTTAGAATAGTCCAACGCTTTTCTCTCAGCCATTCTTGGGTGTTTTTGGCTGTGTGTTTTGGATGGTTGTCCTGTTGGAAGACCCATGACCTGCGACTGAGACCAAGCTTTCTGACACTAGGCAGCACATTTCTCTCCAGAATGCCTTGATAGTCTTCAGATTTCATCGTACCTTGCACACTTTCAAGACACCCTGTGCCAGATGCAGCAAAGCAGCCCCAAAACATTACTGAGCCTCCTCCATGTTTCACCGTAGGGACAGTGTTCTTTTCTTCGTATGCTTGGTTTTTGAGTCTATGAACATAGAGTTGATGTGCCTTACCAAAAAGCTCCAGTTTGGTCTCATCTGTCCAAAGGACATTCTCCCAGAAGCTTTGTGGCTTGTCAACATGCATTTTTGCAAATTCCAGTCTGGCTTTTTTATGAGTTTTTTTCAGCAGTGGTGTCCTCCTTGGTCGTCTCCCATGAAGTCCACTTTGGCTCAAACAACGACGAATGGTGCGATCTGACACTGATGTACCTTGGCCTTGGAGTTCACCTTTAATTTCTTTGGAGGTTGCTCTGGGCTCTTTGGATACAATTCGAACGATCCGTCTCTTCAATTTGTCATCAATTTTCCTCTTGCGGCCACGTCCAGGGAGGTTGGCTGCTGTCCCGTGGGTCTTGAACTTCTGAATAATATGAGCCACTGTTGTCACAGGAACTTCAAGCTGTTTAGAGATGGTCTTATAGCCTTTACCTTTAAGATGTTTGTCTATAATTTTTTTTCGGATGTCCTGGGACAATTCTCTCCTTCGCTTTCTGTTGTCCATGTTCAGTGTGGTACACACCTTTTCACCAAACAGCAGGGTGACTACTTGTCTCCCTTTAAATAGGCAGACTGACTGATTATGAGTTTGGAAACACCTGTGATGTCAATTAAATGACACACCTGAGTTAATCATGTCACTCTGGTCAAATAGTTTTCAATCTTTTATAGAGGTACCATCATTTTTGTCCAGGCCTGTTTCATTAGTTTGTTTTTTTAAATAATTATGTTAATCAACAATTCAAAAGTAATGGCTGTTTTTGATTATTTAATTTTCAATAAATTTTTATTTATTGTTACTTTTGTGAGTTTCAAGTGATTTCAGTGAGAATTGTGGGTTTTTCCTTCTTTAACTGAGGGGTACCAACAATTTTGTCCACGTGTGTACCATTGACTCCCATTTATAATTTATATCAAACCCCTAACCCTAACCTTAACCCAGACCAAAACAATGGCTAACCCTAAAGAAACGTTTTTGCACTTTTACTTTTTTCAGTAACAACAACATGGCCAAAAAAAACACTGTTTAAACTTGTGGAGACCGAAATGAGGTCCCCACAAGTGACATTGTTTTCGGTTTTCCTACAGTTGAGGGACATTTGGTCCCCACAGGTATAGCCAGCACCTGACCCCCCCCCCCCCCCCCCCCCCCCACACACACACACACGAAGTAATAATTCACATTTGTGGCCTCTATTGAAGTGCTCTGTATACACAATGCACACAATAACAAAAAGATTTAGTGCCAACACAGTGTATTCATGAGGTTTTTCACATGTTTCTGTCGTACCGCTAGCTTGTTTTTCGCCAATTGTCTGTAGAAGAGATGAGCACCCACTCTGCATGAACTAAAACGATCCTTTATGGAGTGGTGTTTCCCTCTGATAACTTTTAACTATAGCCTTTTAACAGATTTTACTGTGACATTTACTTATTTATTTATACACTGTTGTTTTAATCTACAATGTATAAAATAATATAAATAAATAAAGAGCACTGAATGATAAAGTGTGTCAAAATTTTTTGACTGGCAGTATATTTGATTTCCCCAGCTTCTTCACTCAGCAAAAATCTTTTCTCCTCTCTCCTGTGTGTGTGAACACTTTGCATCCACAGCTTTCACTGATGATTGGCTTTACCCATGCTGTGGCTTTGTCTGTAACCAGTCAGATGGTGCTGTGGGTGGGACAATGCTTGAGACAGAGTACTGACTGCAGACAGCAAGGCGCGGCTACAACAGAGCCAAAATAGGTCTCCTCCTCAGACCACTGCTGATTGGATTTGGTGTCCATATTTGAAGGTTTACTACAACACTACCACTACTCAATTAGCTGTTTAAAAATGGCTTTTCTGTGTGTTTATCGTTGATCACCATAACCCCGCACCCAGCCCGTGACATACTCAGTTCTTTTTGTAACCTGGAGTCAGTGCATAGTTGGTGGAAACACAAAGAACTGGTGCTAAGTTAGGCACTGGTTCCAAACTAGCACTGGAACCAGCTTGGTCGAAAAGAGTTTTAAACTGATCTCTGATCACATCAAACTTTTTTTTTTTTTTTTTTTAAAAAGGGCAAAGCCGATATGCATCAAAATGCCGATTCTGGTCTCTCTATTGTCTTATGTTTTTAAATGTTGTTTTTCTATTATTAAATAGTGATGTCTTGTATCAGGTGATGTGGTCATGTGACCTGGTTTCAGCCCTTATCAGGCACACCTGTGCCCTAGTGTTTTATTATGTTCTGATGAAGGCCGTGTGGTGGCCGAAACGCGTAAACTGCCGTCCATGAATTATTAAAGGACTTTTAGGAACTCGGAGTGCCTCGGACCCCTCTTCTTTTTGCTGAGTATAATTTAGTGTTGGGTTGGCACATTTACTATTAACTGTTACTGAGTAAATCCAGTCGTACCCTTGAATTCATGCTGTGAGTTCTTTGACCTCCACAATTATCTTTTTTGGCCTCCTACCACTGAGAAAGTATCCACAGTTGTGCTAAGTTGTCTGGATATTTTCCATGTGAAAGGTTGAATCAGAACATGCACTATTTTGCTGAAGCATTTAACTATTGTACATTTTATTGCAGCAGAATTCTAATTTCAAAGCTGCTCTGAATGCAATCAACATGCATTTGCAAAGACATACATGTTAAAGTCAACATATGAGAGCATTGAAACATCTTTTGATTGCTTTTTTCAGGTACTAGCACATTTATTAGATGCACCCAGCCACAATTTCACCACTAAATCAACTCCCAAACAACAAAAATACACAAACATTTTATGAACACTTGCAAGTCTTATATCCAAGTAAATCTTTTAGTGTGAGGTTCGTTGTATGGATTTGTTGTACTACCTACTTTGTTTGAGTTTGCAATATAACACTTTGAAAAACACAAACATCACAGATAATGAGTACTCCCATTATCTGTGATAATTTATTGAATAAATTGTGCACCTACCTTACCAGCTGTAGCCATATCTGGAGCAATGATAGGACTCAAAAAATGAGAGGAGTTGAGAAGGACAAGAGATGCTGGACTGCAGAATGTGAAGGACAACTGGATTTGGATTTGATGTTTAAATACTGCTGCTTGATGAGGAGTTACACAAACATCTGGACTTTGGGAGTTGATAGTGCCAAAGAGAGTAATATGGGACACTTGTCAAATTTTGGCAGGTCCCAATCACAAGCTGTCACTTCATAAGGGGGTGGGACTAAGGCGGGACTTGGCTCTAAGTCGTCCAATCAGAAACTGCCACGCCATAAGGCGGGCTATAGTATGGGTTCCAATGAGAGATTGCCACGTCATAGAGAACCCTCCCTGAACCCCGCCTCATCCGCCATATTTGTAGTTTTTATTTTTTTAATAAAAGGAAATGACAAATTTAAAAATGCCGGAAATGATAGTTTCAAAAATGATTTATAACACAGTGATAAAAATAATAAAAGTCCATCGCTAGGGTCATCCAATGAGGTGTGAGGGGAAGGGCGAATGAGAACGAATGAAAAGAGGTGTCATGGCCCCTCACTCTCCTGTGCTGCGCTCTGGACAATTAGGAATGGCTGTGGAGGAGCGCAGCTGGTCCATATTAGCGATCAGTGGCAGATAAAAGACCCTTGCGGTTTCTTGCCAAGTCCACACCAGTCTGCTTGAGCTCTGCTCTCCACCTGCCCCCGGACTCCCTCGTCTGCTTCGTCGCCCCTTCGACTCTGGAATCCTTCGTCATGCTTCGTCTCCCCCTTTGACCCTGGAATCTCTCATCTGTTCTGTCTTCCCCTCCGCTCTGGACTCCCCTCGTCTGCTCTGGTTCTCTCTACCCCGCTGCCCCTGCCACAACTCTGCCACCGGTTCTCCCCAGCTCCGTCCCTGCCTCGTCTCCCTAAACTCAAGGCTGAACCGTAAATTATAACATATAAAATTGACTGAACATTGAACACACCAAAATATGTGCTTATTTGGAATACAATTTCTTCGACAACCAAGTTTCAAAAATATTAAGCAGCAACATACCTTTCTCTTGAGGTGCAAATTTCCTGATTAACGTCTGCACTTCTTGTTGTTTAGGGTGAACAACATGAATAAATGATATGAATTTTTATCACGCCAGGCTTACAGTGAAGGTTTTCCCATGAACTCTTCCAGCTTGATTCCTTCAAAATACAGAAAAACAACCATTAGGCATTGTCATCATTTCAAATTTTGTACAGCATGCAAAATGAAAATAAATAAAACATATGGACAGTGATTTACCACTTTTCCTCGAGCTCCCTGCATGAGGAAGTTATGGTTTTCTGAAACAAATTACATCAGGGTGATGTCGGTAACTGTGCTAAGTGTGTTTTACTACATCACTGACAATGTTTTTCATAATTTTCAAGAACGATTTTGGTGAGGATTAGAGACATTCTTATTGCTCAATTAAATGATGGAATGGTAAAAATATAGAAAGACTTGTCTCCATAGACAGTCAGGGTCTCTGCAGTCATACACTATTTCTTCTCCTGCACTGATATTTGACATACACAAACATTTTCTATACATCAAATAATGCTGCATTCATCTGAGGCTGCACAAATGATTTGAGTAAAGCTATTATTAGGAAACAATATGTATTATTTTAATTTTACTGTCTGGCTTGATGTGATCATCATTTATGAATCTTCCAAGTCTTGCTGTATGTTTACTGCCATCAGTGCTGCACGATGAAAGATTTTTTCAGTTGTAAATACGACAATTACCTTAAGTTAGGACATCCACTTCTTTAATCTTTCCAGAAAGATTGTCCCTGAAAGCAGTAGAAGTACAGAAATGCTGCATCGTCGGCTGAGTGCTCTTTGAACAGTGCCTCTCCTTCAGATCCAGTGATGTGTCTTCTGACATACTCAAGCAAGAATTCTCCTTGTTTAATGTTTTTAGTGGCAATCACTCCGTAACCTGATTAACAGATAATAAATAAGAATCAATTAATAGTATAAGTTCAGTAAATGCTCGTGTTGCTGCATACCAGGCACACCCAACAGAAAATAGCTCAGCACTTACACTATAAACAATACTTTGAAACCTTGTCACTGTAAATATTTAGATAATAAAAGGTGTAGCATTAACTGAGGCAGAAGAATTACAATATCTGCATTTTTATAATAGTGCAGCAAAACATCATGTTTTTCTTGCTGTGAGTTCTATCAGAATATCAGTACAATTCACACATTTAGACATTAAATATTAAATCAGTCCCCATTTAGCGTAACATGATAGGTATTGGATTTTGTTTGTTTGTCATGTGTTTTGTTAAGTGGAACAGATCGTCCCATTTAACTTCAAATATGAAAGCAAATAAATAAATTCACATTTTGCATCTGCCTAAACTACTTTAAGGATGCTTACATGGGAAAATGGTTCTGTACATTTTCGTAACTAGTACAAACAGTGCTAATACACAATTTCCAGTATGAAAATACATTCGCTGCTAAAGTGAGTTTTAATTACGATTTGAACAGAAGATTCAATGAAAACAGAATCTTATGTGCAACCATACCTTTCTCCTGATTGATGAATTTTTTTTTCTGAAAAGAGTCTTAATCTTCCCCAGAAGCAATGAAGTGCAAAGCTTCCTTTTCAGGACAAACTCTTGTGGGTCTCATTTTCCTGTGAAATATTTCAGGAAATTTTATGTGCAATACACTCCATAAATTGATTTTTTTTTAAAAAGCCCATCTGAACAAAATATGTTTAAGTTTATTACTACAACAACTTACATCAAATGAATAGATTACATGATTACATTGATGCTTCTATGAATAGATGTAAAAACTGACATGTTATAGATAGACTCCATTGATTTTATAATGGAGAAACTCACTTGTGTAACACTGTGGAAAAAAAAAAAACAACCAATAAACAAACATGTAAAACCGAAAATTTTCGGTAGCACTTTATAACACGGCCCGTGTTTTACAGAGTAGTTTCCCGTCTCTTACAGTGTAGTTTCCTCAACTTTGAAGGTAACTGTCAGACATGTACATGTCATTTCGCGCAACCTGAGGAGTGCTTACACTTGTGTCTGACAGTGTAAGTGCTGTTGTCTTACAGTGTAGTTTGACGTGTTTTAATGTGTAGTTTCCTCAACTGTGGAGGTAACTCTCATAAATGTAGCATGATATTTTACAGACTCTTATGGGGCAGTTACGTTTGTGTCTTATATGGTAGTTTGACGTGTTTTAATGTGTAGTTTCTTCAACTGTGGGGGTAACTCTCATAAATGTAGCACGACATTGTGCGGACTCTTATGGGGTACTAACGCTGGTGTCTTACAGTGTAAGTCCTGGAGTCTTACACTGTAGTTTCCTGTGTTTTACCATTTACTTATCAAAACAGTGTCATTTTCCTGAACATATGCCTTTACTGTACAAACCCTGACATGCCACTTCCTCTTAAGAATCACCATGGACCCCTACAGAGTGTGTAGACCAATGATAAACTGAAATACTGTAAGGTATTGATGAGTATGTGTTTCACATAATAATGACAAGACATGCAGACGTACAAAACATCTTTATTTATTTAATATCTTTATTTTTCAGAGACACCAATTCACCTTTTAAAGTTACCCAGCCCTTAAGATCACCCTTGTCTTTCCTTACTGTCTAACTATCCAGTACTTCCACTGCAACAACCCAGCACTTTACCTGTAACTACTGGTCAACAACTGGGAACCGGGCCGTATTATGAAGTGAACACTTGTTGGCTTCCCTTACTGTCTAACTACTGAGTACTTTACCTGTAACTACTGGTCAACAACTGGGAACCGGGCCGTATTATGAAGTGAACACTTGTTGGCTTCACTTACTGTGCAACTATTGAGTACTTTGCCTGTAACTACCTTCCCTACCTATGCAGGTACCGAGTACTTACACTCTTAAGTACCCATGACCTGTCTGCAAGTACAAAGAGGTCTGTAACATTGTTTCCATTATTAAAAAAATTTATTTTGAAAGTAACGGTAACACTTTATAATAACTATACACAATTAAGCATTAGTTAAGCATTGGTTCAGCATAATTTAAGCATTAGTTAATCCTTAAATCCTCATGAACTCATCATGAATTCACCATTAGTAATACATTACAAAGCATTAGTAAAGACAGTTTTAAATGTTCAACTAACACATTATGAAGCATTAGTTAAACATTAGTAAAGTGCTTAATTCATCGTTAACTCATCATTTGTAACTAATTAGTTATACATGCTTAATTAATCATGAATTCATGATCTGTATGACATTTATTATGCATTACTAAGCACTTAATAAATCTGGTTAAAAATGTTTTGTTGCTCATTGATAATCTCAGTTGTTAATACTTTATAAAGGGTTAGCAACTGTGTTAGTATATGATTTACAAACACATATTCATACTCAATGAATAACTTATTAATGCGGTTACTACTCATTAGTTAAGTATATTCCGTGAGCCCATCTAAAGTGAGGACTATCTATGCTTTATAAAGCATTTATAAATGACACAGAAGCAAAGATATACAAAGTGTCAGTTTTATTGGTCCCAAACAATACAAGCTCTTTTAAATACACACTTTAAACAAATACAATCTATAAGATTTCAAGTAAACTTGACAAACATCTTCAAATAACAACAGTCTGTGATCGTATAAAATAGAAAAATAAAATACAAGCTCTTTTAAATACACACTTTGCAATCCTTAACATGTCAAGTAAACTGGTGAACTATCTCTTTAGGTGTACATGTAACTTTCACCAGAGCTGTTTCTGTGCTATGATCCACTCTGAAACCTGACTGAAACTCTTCGAACAAGCTATTCCTTTGTAAATGTTCACGTAATTGATTTGCAACTGTTCCCTCCAGAATTTTAGAGAGAAATGAGAGGTTGGATATTGGTCCATAGTTAGCTAAAACATCTGGATCTAGAGTGGGCTTTTTAAGTAAAGGTTTGATTACAGCAACCTTAAAATCCTGTGGTACATAGCCTGTTACTAGAAAGAGATTAATCAGATCTAACATTGAATAATTCATTAAAGGAAAGTCTCCTTGAACAGTCTATTTGGGATAGGATCTAAAAGACATGTCAGTGGTTTGAATTTAGAAACTGTTGAAATTAGTTCAGAGCAATGTATGGGAGTGAAGAATTCTAAATATCCATCAGGTCTTACAGCCAATTCTACAGCAATTCTCAGCTACAAATCCCTTTAACTGTGCTTGTGTTTTTTATGACGAGCTTCCAGCAATGAACATATGATGAGGACCTCTGTGCAAAGATATGTGAAAGACCCTCTAGTCCTACGCAGCAGCAAGACACAGAACAGCCATAAACAGCTGGTGTTTTTCTGTCATCTTTGTCTCAGTTTGGTTGTTTGGCATCTCTGTTTGGTCTCGCTGATTGATGATGCTGATTTAGGCAACATTTCTATGAGTCCTGGATTCAGGTGACATTTCATACATACAAAAATTAGCTGCGACTCCATCAGATGCTGTTCAACACTGAGATTTAACACTGCTGACAATTATGATATTCGTTACTGTGAGCTGTATGCTGAAGTCGGCTGGTGTTTCCTCTCTATAAGGTATGCTAACCACTCAGCTTTATTTACTGTAAGGTCTTTGACATTTTTCAAAGTTCCATAGCTTCATTGCTGTCTTTTCATGGTCTCTCATTGAACATGCTCAGTTGATTGTAGTTACCAACTGTTTTTACTGAACTTGGGAAATACAGTTTAATTTACTGTGCATCTGTGACCTGGATTAACTTGCAGAACAATCTACAACTTGATTTATTTTCATCCTTACTACTATTTAGATCTTTCATTTTCTCTTATCTTACCCCCAGCTGATGGTTGTTAATTTGGCTTTTATTTGTGTGTCTGCATTTCCTGCTCATTTTATCTGAACTTGGCTATATTATAAAAGAGGCTCTACCTCAATGTTGCTTTGACTTTAAATAAAGGTATTTTCTTTAAGGCAGGGGCCTGAAATTAACTTCCATTCGGTCAGGGGCTCTTGGTTGACATAAAGACAAAGGAAATGATCATTGATTTCCACAGATCCAAACCCCCTCTTCAGTCAGTGAACACTTGTGGCGTGGACATCGAGGTGGTGACATCATATAAATATTTAGGTGTCCACCTTGATAATAAGTTGGACTGGTCTACAAACGTAGACATCATCTACAAAAAAAAAGGGCCAGAGCTGACTGTTTAGCCTCAGAAGACTTCAATCATTAGACATCTGCAGTACTATGCTGCAGATGTTTTATCAGTCTCTGGCAGTTTTATGTCCTGTTGTATGCTGCAGTCTGCTGGGGAAGCAGTATAAAAAACAAGGATGCAAGGTGTCTGAACAAACTGATTAAAAAAGCTGGCTGTGTGGTTGGAATCAGATTCAACACATTGGAGGATGAGGTGGAGAGATGGGCACTGAGCAAGATGGGAGGCCATTCTTACAAATATGGATCATCCACTTCACATCTGCCTCAATGAACAACGAAACATCAGTGGACGACTCCTATCCCTGCGCTGCAGGACTGAAAGATTCAGATTCTTGCCATCAGCAATCAGACTATTTAATTCAAAAGTAAACAGATGAGACCAGACAATTGAATTTCCCTTCGGGGATTAATAACGTCATTGTATTGTATTGTAAAGGACACTATGGTTTGCATCTAGTTTAGTATCATAACAGACTGAACCTCGAGTCCAAAGGTGAAGACAACGGAATTTCATCAAGTTCTCAAATTTGTGATGAGAAGGACATGGCAACAACATCAGGAAGATTCGACTCAGAAATCTTATCGATGTTATTCACTTCAAAATACTGAATGAGGTGCAGATTCAGTGGTTTACTCATTACTTTACATTACTTACACATAAAAATGTGTTTATTCAAACCGAAGGTGGAAACAACGGTTTGACAGGACTCATTATAAATGAATTGATGAGAATTACAATCACATGTTCTCTCATTCTGACAAAATGCTTCCAGCTTTACCACCAAACTGCACTGACAGTTAATGAACCTGAGAGTTCAGATATGCTCCGATCAGACAAACCAGTTCTTGCAAATCACATGTAGAGTTGCTGGTACAAATGTAAAGCTATCAAATATAATTAAGCTGCCAAAGAAAGATATTATCCATTTTTTAATTTAGGGTTGCGGTGTGAGACAAAGAACGTTTTTTCCCCCCCTGCTGGTTCAGCAAGATTGCATCTAGATGATGATATAGATAAGAATCAGGAGAGAAATTAGCTGTCAATATAGTATCATATATTTTCATTCCGAGTGCTTGGTGTTTCACTGTAATATCCGTTGTTTTATTACAAAGTTTTGAAGAACCAGACTGAAGGACTGCTGGGGGACAAATCCTGCAGTCATCCTAACAGAGAAATTCAAACACTACCTCTAAATTAAACAAACAGTCATAGAATTTGGGTAAATCTGGGCTAAAACTATTTGAGTGTCACTTTAAAGATTGTTAACACAACATTCAGTGTCATGGTAGACAACGCTGTAGACACACATTCCAATCAAACCGTGAAACAAACAATGAATCCTGTGACCCATCTGTTTATACAATCTATTTTGCTCCATAAACACTTTGACATGCTTAGTTATTGCTTATATGAACACAGCAGATGATCTTTACAGTTTGCACACAACTGGCTGAACTGTGTTCTCTCTTATTTGTGCACTATATTGTGAATGTACAGTATCTATTAATGATGATGCTGTAATGGGGTTATTTAATGCAAACTCATCCAACCCTGCCAGTTCTTGTGCACGTCTTCAAAAAAAAAGTATATGAAAACTTTTAAATTCACGGTACCTTGGAAATCTTAGAGTTGGACTCCAAATACTTTTTTTTTTGGTATGAATTTTTAAAGTTCCGCCCTCTGAGCAACATTTCATCATTGTTGCAACTCCTATAGTCCTCAATCTCTTATTTTTTGCTGGACAAGATGGAAATTTACACTGAACATACATGAAATCTTATTTATATATTGTTTTTCTACCAAACCAATAATACTTAATTTTGGGGGAACACATTTTGACACTGATGAATTAGAATTGTTGTATAGTATCTAGAAGTTATTTGGTTGTGAAATACACATTCAGAGCTTAAAAATTCACTTTGAAGGCATTTTTGACAGATATGCTCAAGAAAGACAATCAATTCATTGTAGATATGACAAACTGGAGTCTAATGAATCCAATACAACAGCTCCGTCATAAATTCTTAGTTTACAAAGTTTATTCTTTGTCCATTTGCTGACACTGTTATTTTCCCAAATGTAAAAGTGTCAGGGCCTCCTCCTCCTCAGCCCCCACCTGACACCCCTCCTCCTGCTCCCTCTCTCTCTCTCTTCCCCCCGCTCTCCCTCTCCCTTTCCCTCTCCCTCTGCTGCTGCTGAGCGGAGCGCCTCTCCATGGCAATCAGCTCTCCGCAGAATCCGGGCAGCTGTGAGTCGTCACCAGGGCCGGCCGCTGGCATAAACACTCTATGTCGTTGTTTATAGCTACATCCACTAGAGGGGGCCACACCACAATAAGTGTGTGATTCGCATTTTGTCCCTGTCTTCATGGGCGTAACGGACGCGGGGTATGCGTGGAACATGTCCCCCGCACTTTCCACATCTGTCCCCTCTGTCCCCCCGCACTTTTTTCAGCCGTTACAACAGCTAAACCCGTTATTAGCATCCAGTAACGTGTTTTCCCAAGCCGTCTTTGAATGCACCATGAGCGCATGCTAACGCAGGTGTTCCAGAGGAGACGTGCTGCTGTGCTGAGCAGTGCTGAACGTGTGTCTGGAGTAATGTTTAGTAAACCAGCCAGAGCCAGCAAGAAGCAAAAAACTTTATACAGTTTTTTCCAAACAAACCGTGTAAGTTGTGTGACCTTGTTGGATGTAAACAATGTTAGACTTGTTAGCTAAATGATGACAAGGTAAAACGTGGCAATATATCAATATGTTAAGCTAGTTAACAATAATTCAAATATTGTTGCCTCTGTTACATTACTGCTAATTAGTTTATTCTTGGAATAAACCCAGTCCTCTTTCATTTCTGGGCAGAAGATGTGCTCACAATTGCTCTCCATGTATTTAAGTCTTTTTGTCCCAAAAGAGGAGAGTCAGGGAGGAGAAAAAAGAATAGGCTATCTATGGTATAAATTTACAACTGTTTTTTTACTCCTCCTCTTTCAAATTCTATCTCAGAATTTTGATTTTCAGATTTTTTTTAATGACCATTTCCATAACAAAGAGCAGAGTCAGGCACCTTAACCCAGACCAAAACAATGGCTAACCCTAAAGAAACGTTTTTGCACTTTTACTTTTTTCAGTAACAACAACATGGCCAAAAAAACACTGTTTAAACTTGTGGGGACCGAAATGAGGTCCCCACAAGTGACATTGTTTTCGGTTTTCCTACAGTTATGGGGACATTTGGTCCGCACAAGTATAACCAGCACCTGACCACACACACACACGTCTACTGCAAAAGTCCTCCTGGCCGGGGAAAAGTTGTGCAAAACCAACAACTATGATAAATGCAAAAAAACAAAAAAAGAAAACACAGTGCACTCATCGTAATGACGATTTGAAATATAATAAACAATTCACATCCAAATCAAGTGCAAATGTCCTCCTTGCAGGGGGAAAAAGTTGTGCAAATCCAACAACTATGTATAACAATGCTTTACAAATAAATAAAACTGTTACAATAAAATCTGTTCAAGGAGGTTTCTCTATTCAAACATAATTATGCAATAGTCCTACTTCTTGTCATCAAAAAGGATATACAAAATGAAGCAAAGTGATCCAAAACTATAAAATAGCACTCCCATTTTCTCCAGAGTTCATGCTTAAAACTTCACACGTCTCAACTTATGAGCTGCAAAGGCATCTATAGTTTTATCATATGAAATCTGTCTGGATATGTCCCGATTAATGCTCATAATTGTAAGTCCATGAAGGCGCTCTTGTGACATTGTAGACCTCAAACAATTTTTAATCAGCTTAAGCTTGGAGAAGCTTCTCTCTGCAGATGCCACAGTCACAGGAGTAGTGACACCAATTCTCAATGCCACCCACATGTTTGGGTACACCTCTTTCAGGTCTTTCTCCTCTAGAAAAACTAGAAGATCCAAAGCAGTCATCTTTTGTTTTGGCCATTGTGGAAAAAACTGCATTTCCACAATGAGTTCCTCAGCATTCAAGTCTGCTTGATCTCCAGATGTGAGACTTTTAGACAAGTCTTTGGCCTGCTTTTCAAGCTCACCAGCTGGCATACCAGGGAAGTTGGTGAGAATGGGTTAAGGTTCTCCTTTCAGAATGGGTTAGGGTTCTCCTTTCAGAATTTATTAGTGCAAGTTCAACTTTGTCTATTGTTTGGCCCTTTTTAATCCGAGACTCCAGTTCTTTCCATAATCCCTTGTTCTTTGTATGTTCAGGACTGTTGTCATGTGTTTTGAGTATGTCACTGCAGTTTTTCCAGTCATTAACACCATCACTGCTTAGTTTAAATGTTTTCTGGGAGAAGAGATTGCAACACAAACAGCACAAGCTATCATTCTTTCTGGAATACGTCAGCCACATTCTTTTGATTTTCTCCACATTCACTAACCGTCTATAGAAGTAGTGGTGATGGCAACGTCTTCCATCTTGTTTTTTTGGGAATGTGAAGTCTGATTTTATCACATTAGGCCCTTGACTGACTAACTCGGTCCTCTCTGGATTAGACAGGTGAGGGGGCCAATCAGCTGGATCAATGGGGGCTGCTGTGACAGACTCACATACACCTGTTGATGTTGATGATGTGTCTTCAGGCTGGTGGACTGAAACATGTAGTCTGCTGGTGGTGCTGGGTCCTTCTTCTGAAAGAGAATCAAACATACACAACAAATCATTTAGGCATCTATAGAGGCATTAATACAATGGTTTTAGTTCAATCAGAAGACAGATTTTCTATTTTTAGTTTTAACTTTTACAACACAAAATCTAGTACTGTAATACTCATCTGGATTTACATCTTGAAGCTGTGTCTCAGTTGCTGCTGTGTTGCTGCTTTCTGTTTGACTTGAAGCTGCTGTGTACAACACAAAAAAACATCCACCTTTAAGAATGGCATCTGAATTGTGCCTTTTGTGGGTTTTTTTTTTTTTTTTTTTTGGGGGGGGGTTTACAACTTCTGAGTGATTATTCATAGAAATATGGGGGAAAAAATAGTATAGCATGGATTTGCTTCTGTTTACATAATATTTGTACATTGTTAACAAAAATGACTACTACTGTAACACTTACCTGGATCTACATTTTGAAGCTGTGTCTCACTTGCTGCTGTACTGCTGCTTGACGAGCAGCTGCTGTGTAAAACACAAAATCAATCAGTTTGTGGTCTTTATTTATAGCTTGACACTGATAAAAATGTTATTTAATCTGTATAATAATTGTTACATCCAATAATTATCATATGAAGTATTAGTACTCCAGACATAATCCTTTATTGAATAAACTTAGTCTTCACTGTCACTGAGAACCTCAGGTGCAGAAGACAGAGAGACTGAGGCTTCCTCTGTAGCAGCATCTACAGGTGCCTGTCGTGGCTGCAAATATTTTCTCAGTGCATCTGGACAAATACAAATAAAAAAATATACATTAAGTTGTAGCAGTACCTTTACAATAAACATACCATTGCATGTATATTTTGCATTGTGATGTACTAAACTTCGCTTTGCATGTTATTTAGTTATTACAGTAATTACATGAAATTAAGTTAAACTTCTGACATTCATGCATATTGCAAAATATACAGGTGGCGTTACTTGATATGTTGTTAAAGTTTATTTATACAGTCGCTGCATTCACTTCGCTAGCGTTAGCCAACTAGATGCCGTGTCAGAATAAAAAGTCAAAAAGCACGCTATATCTTAAATGCATACCTCTACTTTGGGCCCGTTTTCCTCCTCTTCTTTTTTGCGCTTTCTGAAAGCAGCACCTGACGGCTTGGCATGCCTTGTCATAATAAAAATTTGTTGACAATGTCAATAGAACCACAACGACGACCATTTGTCTCCAATAAAACATCTGAGATGCGCTACCCATGATGCCCCACTCACCTTGCAATGCAAACAACAGCAGCAGCAGCCGCTGGTCAGGTTAGGAAGAGGTGATGAGGGGGCGCAAGGAGGTCATTATCACAGAGTTTTGCGAATATATATAAATACATATATATTTGCATTTCACATTATTTGTTTATCATTTACGAGAAAGCACATGGCATGTTAAATAAGCGTAAATAACGAGTGTTTTTTTTACAGCAACTTGGCGTCCCCACAGACATTAATGTCTATGGGCGCCCCCTCCAGCAGATGGCGCCCTGGGCGACCGCCTGGTTCGCCTATGCTCAGGGCTGGCCCTGATTACATCCCTGCAATGAGAACCGGTCTCACCTTCCACACCCTGCCAGATCGTAAACTCTGCTCTCGCAGTCAGTTCGCCATCTCGCCCTTTAATTCCTGCATCGTTTGATTACGAAGTGTATTAACCCTGTTCTCCTGTTTTCAGTTCTGTCGGTCCTGCTGCCCGGATTCCCTCCCGTCCTGCCTGCCCTCCCTCACCCCTTCTGGATCCCCTCCTCTTGCCACAAGTGTAAAGATACCCAGCCGAGCCATCCTGATTCCTCGACACACTCTGCACTTCGCCTGTTACGAACCGGGCGGTTTGAACCCAAGCAGCAGGCAAACAGATGAGTGGGTGAATTAAAAATAAGGTTTAATGACCAAAACTCAATATAAACTCTCCATGTGAGGAGGCACAGGGAAACCAACTGAATGGGGATGAAAACTAAACTAAAGGGAACGGACCAGTCGGCCGTGGAGAGAACTAAACTAAAATAAACAAAAGGAGACTCACAAAAATGTCCGGGGGGAGTTGGAAGACGGAACAGGCGAGAATATCCAGGTGTTGGCAAATCCAGACAGCGAGTAATCCAAACGGGGAATCTCAGTCAATGGTCCAGCATTGAGCTGTGGGGAGAACCAGGCTTTTATGCTGCACAGATTGTTAATCACAACCAGCCGCGCTCCCTCGCAGCTGTTTCTAATTAGGCAGAGAGCCAAGCAGGAGAGGGAGGAGCCCTGACATCGCCCCCCTGGAACCCAAGCCTCCTGTCCGCTCTCCGCCGTCAGCTCCCTCGCTCCCAGAAGTCTACCCAGCCGCTGGTCCCTGGCACCCCCGCTCCTTCCCTGTTTCAGTTCTGCACCCATCCCTGGTGCTCCCCTAATCCGCTCACCTCCCTCACTCCTAGTTTTGGTTCTTCCCTACACACTAAAACCTGTTTTGGTTCCAGTCCCTGCCTCTGCTGTGTGCTCTCTGCCCGGGTTCTCTCCGTGATTCCTAACAAAAAGCCCTTATTTTCCAAAAATAACGCTTTTAAAAGATTTTAAAGTAATCCTTCTTGGGAAAACATAAATTCAGCATACTTTAAAGTGTGTTTTCCAGCTCTGAAGCTTTACTGTGACAACTAGTGGAGACTTTAATTTTTTTTTAATTGTGGAGAAAATTAATGTTTATAATTACCGTATTTTCCGCACTATAAGGTGCACTTAAAAGTCTTTAATTTTCTCAAAAAACGATGGTGCGCCTTTTAACCCGTTATGTCTTATGTGTGCACTGAGTTCCAAAATCTGACTGTCGGACCAATTCCCGCCGACATAGGGACGTAATACGTACAGTACTGTGTCTCAGGTGGTAGAGCGGGTCGTCCAATGATCAAAGGGTCAGCAGTTCGATTCCCGCTCTCGCCTAGTCATGTGCTGTTGTATCCTTGGGCAAGACACTTTACCTGCCTTGCCTCCAGTGCTGCTCTCACACTGTTGTATGAATGCATGTGAATGTTGGTTGTCCAGACACTCACGGAGCCGTCCTCTGCAGCTACGTGATCCCCCTCTGGAAGGGTTTCAAGACTAGTACGGCGGATTCAACTCAACACGTCTTTATTGAGGTTCACGCAGTACAACATACAGTGCCTGTTATTCCGGTTACTGCCGTCATCCCGACGCGAACCTTTTCCCACCACGTTTTAACAGACAGATCGTTAGGTCGTTAAACTGACAAACATACCAGTCCTGATAAATTTTTACCGTAAGCATCCCACTTTACGCCATTCTCTCTCATGTGTTACGCCCGCTGACCGTATAACCCACAGCGTTGGTAACGTAACTTACGTCGGTAAGACTATTGTGAAAAACCACTACGTCCTCCAGCCCTTTCTAAAGGAAAAGTCAGGAAAGTTATACATTGGTGGTGGTCGGAGGGGCAGCTGTGGGTACAAATGTAGCTTACCACCACCAGAGTGAGAATGTGTGAGTGAATGAATAATGGATCCATTGTGAAGCGCTTTGAGTGCCTTGAAAAGTGCTATATAAATCTAATCGATTATTATTATTATTACTACACATGCTGGCAGTGATAAACCTATTAGAGAACATTACATAAAGCTACGTACAGTACTGACTGTTGTCCGAACTTTCGCGAAAGCCGGCATCATTGCTGAACAGCCACCCGCCAACGAGACTGACTCCGACAATGACGAGAGGGAACCCGGCATGTTTGATGTCGAAATTGCCCAGCTGTTCAATTCAGATACAGAAGATGAGGACTTTGATGGATTTGTGACAAAAGATTGATCAAAAAATAATGTGAGTGTATTTTTAAATACGCAGTAGAATAAAGTTCAACCAAACTCACTGTTTTGCTTTCGTTTCCTTGTTTTAGCATGCGCCCATATATGGCTTAAGTACAGAAATAAACCCCGTAATCGAGACTGCGCCTTACAATCCGATGCGCCTTATGGTGCAGAAAATACGGTAGTTTCCTGTAAAACATCTGTTTAGTTGCAAATTATCCTCAAGGTTTCATGGATGTTAAACACAAATTTCAACCCAATCCAATGGGAAATTTAGTGAGACTTTAAAGGGATTGCAAAAAATGTTCAAATTTAGCTTAAAAGGCCAAACTTCGAAAATTCACTTCATCATCCAGTTTAAAAGTACTCAAAGTATAGCTTTAGTATTTTACAAGGTCACATGGACTTGTTATGTAGGTTGTAAAATGAAAACGACTGTAGTACATAGAACAGGGGTCTCCAACTTTTTTTAGGATGAGAGCTACTTCCAAACAATAAAATACGTCACAAGCTACTTGTAGTCCCCTTGTCGTTTGCTTTTTGTTTTGCCTGGTACATATTTAGCACATTATTATATGCTTACCTTTAATGAGATGTTTGACACTGCATGCTGTTGACCAGGGCCTTATAATTTGGTGTGTATCCTGAGAGGTTCACTCTGATGCAGTCATCCAGGTAGGCATCAGTGAGACGAGTTCAGAACTTCGACTTGATAAAGTTCATGTCAGAAAAGGTCAATTCACAAAGATACGTTGAGCCACACAGCATAGCACATTTTGTGGCTCCTGTGCAGATGTTGGGGAACTCCTTTGCATCCACAAGCTTCCAGAAATCATCAACAGACTTCAACTGGATGTCATTTTGCAGACTGAGAATTTCCATCTTCAACTCAGCAACACTGAGAGTGAACATCTCACCCATCTGTTCAGAAATCTCAGATATGTCCACATACATGAAGGGGTTTGAAATAAATGTGACACAGGGCTCCAGGCTCACAAAGTCTTTGAATCTGTCCTCAAACCCCTGACTGAGCCTACTGAAGAGGTCTGTGTATTTCTGGATGTCCATGATCCCAGATGCAGCAACATTTTCTTCAAGCATTTTGTGCACAGCACTAATATCACTGATTGTCTTCCCCTTGCCTTGAAATTCACAGTTCAGGGGCCTCATTTATAAAACATTGCGTAGGATCCATACCAAAGTTTGCGTACACCGAAAATCCGAAATGGGCGTATGCCCTTCGCCCCTGATTTATAAAACTGTGCGTAAGCACAGCTGCACGCAATTTCCCCTTTATAATCACACACCAGCTGGAAGATTGCGTAGGTGGATCCACCATACATCCCGCCCACAACACACCCACATTTTACCATGAATGGTCAATGCAAAGTAACTCATGAATGTATCTGTATATAAATTAGCTGCTGGATCCACGGTGGGCTGCACAGCGGTGTTGTGGTTAGCACTTTCACCTTGCAGCAAGAAGATCCCCAGTTCAAATCCCGGGGTGGGCCTGGGATCTTTCTGGATGGAGTTTGCATGTTCTCCCTGTGCATGCGTGGGTTTTCTCCGGGCACTCTGGCTTCCTCCCACAGTTCAAAAATATGCTGAGGTTAATTGATTACTCTAAACTGCCCGTAGGTGTGATTGTTTGTCTGTATATGTAGCCCTGCGACAGACTGGCGACCTGTCCAGGGTGTCCCCTGCCTTCGCCCGAGTCAGCTGGGATAGGCTCCAGCACCCCCCACGACCCTAATGAGGATAAAGCAGTGTATAGAGTATGGTTGGATCCATGGCATTTTACGCAGCGCCGGCCTGCAGTCTTTTCCCTACACTGAGCTTGTGGTGTGACGCATGTGGGCCTGCGTGCCTGTACAGGGCTGATTAATGGTTGGACGCTCATCCCATTCGGCCGCATATGGATAAATAAACAAAATGATTTACTTTTTTTTGCCTTTTTACTGTGATAGTTGCAGTGAAGAGTGACAGAAAATGGGGAGAAGAGTAGGGGGAAGACATGCATAAAAGGGCCGCGGGCAAGAATCGAACCCAAGCCGCTGCATCGGAGACCAGTCTCTGCAAATGGGTCATCTGCATAACCCAATGAGCTATATGGGCGCCGGGTGTTTGGTAAACAAAACTATTTAATGAAGACCAGCGCACTGGCCCGGATGTGGACCGGCCCTTCGGTCAAATGACCGAATAAAATAACATTCAATCCGCCCCGTTAATATATGAACATAGTTCTGCAAATACAGTTGTAGGCCGAATGGCGCACTATATGATCATCTACAACAATGAGGGTTTATGATTATCAGGCTCTACAAGTCTATGTGATAACAATAATGGATGTAGCATTAAATTGGTAAAAACACTGAATTTAAGCAGTGAACACAAATAAAGCTCGAAAGTTTTGGCTATTTTCAGGCTTCTATAATTTCTGAACAAAAAGAGGTAGAGATCTGAAGTTTTCAGGATCATTTAAAAGGAATCCATAGTCCTAAGAAATGTGAAAATATTTACTTAAAATTTATAATTGTATGCTATAGAGAATGACAAATTTGAAATTTTATACATTGTGAACTTCTAAAATGCTACTTTTGGCCACTTGTCACACAAAATCTAATCACCCTATTCATTAGAATTTTTTTGTGCTGTATCTTGGCTACCCAGGGAATGGATCTCTGTAAAATGAAGGTCCTATGTTATGTTATGTATGATATATGTACAGCTAAAACTCAAAAATATCTGTCCAAGTTTCAGATTCAAAGGTCAATATCAGCATGTGGGATAGGTAGCATCACAAAATAACAGACACCATGAGAAAGTACAGGAATTGCCATAAATTATGACACCAAGCACAACTTGCTTCTATAACTCCTTCTAGCATGGATTGGGGTCTATTTAGCCAGAGCTTTTTGGAGCCAGCCCCTGGCAGATGGTGTGATATTGCAAGTTTTTGGCACTTCCGTGTTGGCTTCATTTTCGGAGCCAGACGCTACGTCCATCTTTATATCGCACCCTTCTTAGTTCCCTAATTTGTGGCACACCGGTAACACTGATGAACACTCCGGCCCAGTAGGTGGCAGTAATGAATCTAAAGTCTGTCTGCAGCATACAGTCTATGGTCTGCAGTGAAGAAGATACAGAGTTCACAGGAGGTTTGGTGAAAGGTGAAGGAAGATGGGAACACATTAAGCTATAAGGGGTGGTAGTTGGCTTGGGTGTGGAGAGTGCAAGTTAGAGGGTTTTTTTTAATTTTTAATTTTTTTTTATTTGTTTGTTTGGGTTTTTGTTTGGTCTTTGTAGTGTGTGTTTGTAGATTTGATAGTTTGAACTAGGTCGGGTAAAGTCTGTAAGTCTACTGTCTGGTCCACACTCCGGAACAGAAGGTGGCGGTAATGCACCAAGAAGCTGGATGCCAACCGCCGTAAAACAAGAAGAAGAAGAAGAAGAAGAAGAAGAACAACAACACATTAAGCTTGTTGGGAGGAAAGTTTTCTTTTAAAAATCTTCCTGATGTCAGCTTGGATACAATGGTGGTTGTGTGCAAATTGAGAAACAAAGAGTTTTCTGATCACTGCATCACTTCAAACCGACGACATCACCTCAGTGCTAAATATGTTGCTGTTAGCAGAGCTAACGTTAGCTACGACAGTCCTGCTAATGGCTAACGGTGTACCCATAGATATATACAAACACTAGATGTCTCAAGACGGAGTCGGCAGCGTCGTCACTTGGCGGCCATCTTAGGACAGGGGACTGCTCTGTCGCGCTGTACTGTAGTCAATGGTAAGGTGGATGATTTCCTCACTTTAACACTCATAACTCGCTCAATTCTTGATTGATTTACAAACGGGTTAGTTTATTAAAAACCTTATTAACGTGGCTATGATTCAGGCTAAATTTCGAAATCGCAGCTTTTCGTTTTGAAAAATGCGGCATAGTTGTGTGTCTTTTCTGTCTGGCTACTCAAGGCTGAGAACACAATCTGATTTTCAATTATTAGGTTTTCCTGAGACCAACGTTTTTTGAGAACCTGATCTTTACGCGAAATGACATTCTTTGTGGTTGTGGTTGTATTTATTTTCTTGTTAAGATACTTTGATTGAGACCTTAGACTTATTGTTTGAATACATCTATGCCTGGATGAGTTAGCCTGCAGCCGAAATGCATTGTGGGTAATGTAGGCACCAGGTTCATGAAAAGAAAAGACAACGTCTCTGTTTGTTGTGCATTGATTTTGGTTGAGCTTTGTTTTTATCTGTGCATTAAAAAGCTGATAGTAATAAAGAAGTGCAATGCTAAATATTAAAATTACATTTACATCCATTTATGCTGAAAAAAGATGATATCTGTGTTCATTTTTTATTTTTTTGGCAGTGGCAGCCTGAAGTTTAGAGAAGTGGAAGGTCCTCGCTGCAGTCCTCAAACCAGCAGGACAGACAAACAAACTCCGGTGATTACATATCCTCCTGGCGGAGGTAATTAAGAATAGTAAGACACTAAATAATATTTGACTAAAAAGACAGCTAGCAGACAATTTTCATGCCTGAGATTTATCAAAAGCTTAACATGATACTGTGCAGCTAGTTAGAGATATTGGTCATCAACCTTTAATCTTGTTTTTTAAGAAGGCGAGATTAACTTAAAAATTGCCCACTCCATTGTTGTAACTTCAGTTGGTCATGGGACACTGCAAAAATCCTGGAAAATGATTTATTGAAAAGAGTGGGAACCCTGTTATTATTTTTCTTTATTCATTATTTATTTTTTGTTCAAATGTCATTATTTTTTTCATTTTAGCATTACTTTTTGTTATTTATTCATCATCATTTATTTATTTTGTCTATTTGAATATTGTAAATATTAAAGATTTACAGTATAATACCTGTGTGTGTATAGCTATTTCTTTATTACCTATCTACTTAATATAATTTTTATATGAATTCAATGGTTTTAATTATTCTTAAGTAAGCAGAAAAAGAAATACATCTCTGACGTTTATAACAAACCAAGCTGTTGTAAAATCGGTTGAAAATTGAGCAATCTACAGTGATTTTAAAATCCATGCTCCATTGACTTTAATGTTATGAGTGATCGAGCAGCCCTGTCCCAAGATAGTCGTCATGTGGCGACGTTGCTCCCCATAGACTTACAGCGCTCATGAGCCATCTAGTGTTTGTATATATCTATGGGTGTACCCATCCCATAATAGACCACTTTAGAAGACACTGAACGTGCTTTAGTTGACAAAAAGTCATAAAATGTTGAATATAATTGCTATAATTGCATTTTGATTTTGCAGTAACCTGTGAATGTAGCAGACAGATGAAAAATGCAGCTAAATATAAATGAAACAAACATTTTTGTGGTTTAAGTTATTACAGTGCCAAGGAGGTGGAGCCTCAGCAGAGTAATACACTATATTGCCAAAAGTATTTGCTCACCTGCCTTGAGTCGCATATGAATGTAAGTGACATCCGATTCCTAATCCATAGGGTTCAATATGACGTCAGTCCAACCTTTGCAGCTATAACAGCTTCAACTCTTCTGGGAAGGCTGTCCACAAGGTTTAGGAGTGCGTTTATGGGAATATTTGACCGTTCTTCCAGAAGCACATTTGTGAGGTCAGACACTGATGTTGGACCAGAAGGTCTGGCTCTCAGTCTCTGCTCTAATTCATCCCAAAGGTGTTCTATCGGGCTGAGGTCAGGACTCTGTGCAGGTCAGTCAAGTTCATCCACACCAGACTCTGTCATCCACCTCTTTATGGACCTTGCTTTGTGCACTGGTGCACAGTGATGTTGGAAGAGGAAGGGGCCAGCTCCAAACTGTTCTCACAAAGTTGGGAACATGGAATTGTCCAAAATGTCTTGGTATGCTGAAGCATCCAGAGTTCCTTTCACTGGAACTAAGTGGCCAAGCCCAGCTCCTGAAATGAATTTGTGCCATTCCAAAAAGCTTTTTATGTCCACCACAATCTCTACAATGACAAAAACAATAGAAACAGGCTTTAGGACCATAGGGAGAATCCAGAGTCCTGGTGTTCTCCATTGCTAGAATATGTTTATTATGAATATTATTATTGTTATTGTTATTGTTTTTTTATTATTATTATTATTATTAATGTTGTTGTCTTATTAATATTGTTGTTGTTGTTTTATTATTATTAGTAGTAGTAGTAATGTATTACATCTGAAACAAAATCTTCATTTTCTGTGCATCTTTGGTGTCTAGCAGAGAGAGTGATCTGTGGCCAAAGCCAGTGAAGGACGTGCTGCTCTCCCAAAGAGTTATAACTATCCCCTGACTAAAAAAAAAAAATGATAGAAAGTTCCAAATCCACACTTTGGCCAGCTCTCCTCAGTGTACTTCTCGAACAGGGGTCGGCAACCCGCGGCTCCGGAGCCGCATGCGGCTCTTTCAGCCCTCTGTTTTGGCTCCCTGTAACTTTGGAAAATACATTGTTCTGCCTTTCAGGCGCGTTTCAATGCATTTTAATATAGAGTTTTATTGTGAAATTACCGCTCTTATTTTGACGTGTCACTCCACCGGATGTGCTGATGGGATTTTCCCCCTGCAGAGAGACAACACGGAGCTTCCGATTCCCACACGTTTCATGCCTTTTTTTGTTTTACTCCTGGAGAAGCACCGTCTGTAGTTTCACATCGTTTTGTACTCAAGAATGGCAAGCCTGTATATTAAAGCTCCACTCCAAGAAAGACACGTCTTGTCTTTGAGTCAAAAGTACTCATGATAGGGTAGTACACGTTACTCGCAAGAACACGGCTCGATGTCACATCCAGGCAGCAGGTCAGAGAGTCAGAGGAGTCTTGGAAAATAGACCCTTTAATGACCCACGTCACGAATGACGTCACAGCTTTAGCTGGAGGCAAAAGAGGAAGCCCGCGGCCGTGACCGAAAGGCGAAAGACTGAGGGACTAGGCTCTATCAACTTTTCTAAAATGTTGTCCTGCTGTGTTTTTGGATGCCAGAATGGGAGGAATGACATTGGCGAACGCAAATTAAAGTTTTATAGGATTCCACCGAACACTCGTGCTCAGAGGGAACAAAAACAGTTGTGGTTAAATGCACTGAGGCGAAAAGACTGGACAGAGACGATCAGCTGCTGTCAATTCCAGCCATTTTCAGTACAAAAAATCGCTAATATTCTATTTGTAAATAAAAAATATTCAATTCAGTTCAGCTTTATTCCAGACACTGGGTCCAAATACACACACCATAAGAACAAGGACACAACAAGACAGAAAAAAATACAATCAAAAACAATAACCCGTTAAATATGACGAGAAATACAGGGAATATTGGACGCGCATCGCGAGGTGCATTTCCTTGAAAACGACCGATTCGTGGATTATATACCGACTTCAAGACATGTTTTGGACAAAATAGTTTACTGACTTGTGTCGTCTGGATGTCCAAGGTTGGATTATGGCCGTTTTTTGTGGAATATTTTCATCTGTGTGTAATAATGAACCCAGAAATGTGAGTCGCGCTGTGTACGTTGAAGCCGTGTATAGAGAACGGATGGATGGATATTCGTTGTTTGTCGGACAAGTGTGTTTATATTACCCGCTGTGGTAATCACATCTGAAAGTGGTTTATACCGGTGGATTCATGAGAATCTAAGCTTTCCATCGGTGTATAGTGTTTATATAATCGCGTTTGCAGCCTTCGGACATTCTTTAAATTCCTATGCAAATTAGTAAGTGTACCACCGGCGGTACACTGAAGTTTAACGGGTTAAAAATGCTCGAGTTTGCAGCGCAAACTCCCAGCGCAAACTATATACTCCCAGTCCTGCTTGACTTCTCGCTCCGCTTTTGCCTCCAGCATAAGCCCCGCCCACAAAAACCGTCACAATGTTTGTAAACAAATAAAGGGTCTATAGGGCAGCGACTTACCGGAGAAAAGTTATTAGCTTAAGATAAATAGATAAATAGATTTTACAATAGACATTCGCAAAATATTGAGTTCCAGCTAACATTACATAACATATGAGGTCCAGGAGCAAAAATGACATTAACCAAGTAAGATTAAATATTAGTGGAAGGACACAATTAAAAAATATGAATATCTAATTAGAAGTTTTGTAATTAATTAATCACGACTGGTTAACAAGGGCATAGAGGTAAAAAAAAAAAAAAGTGATATATGCAGTGTTGTCTTCATTTTAAATGCCAAAAGGATTTTGCGGCTCCCGGTGTTTTCTGTGGGAAACGGGTCGAAATGGCTCTTTGAGTGTTAAAGGTTGCCGACCCCTGTTCTAGAATATTCCACTCTCTTACTATGAACAGAGACTGGGGGCGTGTCTGTGCGGCCGCTCCCCGTCAGAGCGTCTCTGTCACCCAGCTCCAAGTTTCTCAGTCACCTTTGGGGAAATCCAGTTCGCGTTTTTACTCCAGAGAACACCAGGTTTGTGAAAATATGGTCCACATTTTCCGTCCTACACCAGGTGTTTCTCGTCAGATGCTTTCGAGTCCAAAGTTCAAAGTTTCGCCGTGCATAACAGACGCTGGAAATACGCTGAGGTGAAGTTCAGTAAAAATGTGGCGTTAATTATTGATCATATCTCTGGTTTTACTTGGCCAATCAAAATGATTTAAAAACTAGTAGAAAGTTCAAAATCTGCACTTTCAGCACAAGTTTAAAGGGAGACTGCTCGACGTTTCATTTTCCTGCTTTGTTTTGATTACAACGGCGCAACAAGATTTCCGCACCAGCGTGTATTTAGGGGAGTGAGGGTTAATAAGGTATTTGTTAACACAGAGGGCAACACTGTAGACATACAATCCAATAAAACTAGTTAATAAACATGGAATACTGGAACCCATCTGTTTAAAACATTTATTATCTCTATAAACACTTTGACATGTTTAGTTCTTGCTTAGAATAACACTGCAGATCTCACAACCACAATCTACGTATAACTGACTGAATACTGGTCAGGTCTCTTTATTTTGTGCATTGTATTGTATATCTGCTGAAGATATAGATGCAGATTACTGAATCTGAATTACTCTGGTGTCACTGAATGCCACAGTGTGGTCCTACTGTGGAGAAATGCTCATCATTGCCCGGATACTGTGTAACAAGAGGAGAATAAAGAATTAAGCACAACTCCTGTCAATATTTCCCCTGTATCATTTGGAAATTAATGGTTGAGAAAGTATACAAGTGTAAACCTACCATTTGCCATGCTTCATCAGTTCAATGGCGTCATTGACTTGGTCCAAAGTCATGTTGTGAGTGATGAACTCATCCAGCTGCACCTTCTTGTCCATGTAGGCTTTGACCATCTCAGGAACGCCATCTTTACTCTTAAATCCTGAAATAAGAGCAGAGAGTCTCATCCAGAAGCTACAGAGAAGTTTAAGAACTGCAGCACGTACACCCAAAGACATTCTTTTTACTCAGTGAATCATTAGTCTGTGGTGATGGTGTTATTTGTCTCACCTCCAAACAGGGATCCCTTCCATGTACGTCCAGAAATAAGCTCAACAGGTCGGACTGCTATGTCGTACATGTCTGTCCAGCCAACAATCACGCTGACACCCCAACCTGGTGCACTAGACTTCAAAGCACTGCACTAGGTGGAGAAGCAGCACTAAGTTAGTGGACTTGTATTCACAGAATAGACAAATGTGTTACTGAAGGGCCTCTTCAAAAACCATTACTTCTTCGTCACTATATTCTGAAACCAGATTAGAAATAAGGTCCCTACCATGATGTCCACTTTCCCAACACATTCCAGGGAGTAGTCCACTCCTCCATTGGTCATCTCAAACAGCACTTCATTGATGGGCTTATTGTGATCTTTGGGGTTCACAAAGTCAGTAGCACCAAACACCTTGGCCTTCTCAGCTTTTTCTGGATTGATATCAACACCTATAATCCTCTTTGCACCTGCAGACTTGCAGCCCATGACTGCAGCCAAACCCACAGCTCCCAGACCGAACACGGCACATGTGGAGTCTGGCTGAACCTGAAGTGAAAGAGATTTTGGTCAACATGACACTTAAAGTGAGTTCCAGCAATGCTTTTTGCAGAAATAATGAATGTTGTGTACCTCACAGTGAGTGTTTTCTGAGGCTTTTTTTTGGCCTTTCATTGATAGGCATAGTGAAGGAGAGAAAGGAAATAGGGGAGAAGAGTCAGGAGAAGACATGCAGCAAAGGGCCACAAGCGAGAATCAAACCTGTGCTGCAACCAGCCCCTGTACATGGATCGCCCGCTTAACCCGTTGAGCTATACGGGCGCCCATTTTCTGAGGCTTTTTGATCTGATCAGGAATTCAAAATTTTTTTTAAAAAGTGTTTTATGTCAAAAACTGCCAAATTTATTGGCAGAAGACAAAATGTCCTGTCATCTCACACAGCCCAAACAGAATCTACACAGACAGCCCAAACACACACACCTTAGCAGTATTAACTGCTGCTCCATATCCAGTGCAGATCCCACAGCCGAGGAGACCGACTTTATCCAGAGGGGCATCTGGGTCGATCTTAGCCACAGCAGTCTGGTGTATCACAGTGTACTCAGAGAAGGTGCTGGTTCCCATAAACTGCAGCACTCTCTTTCCTTTACAGGTAAACCTGGATTCAACCGCTGCCATAATTTCCTGACGAATCCTGGTCCTAAACAAGAACATTTTTGATGTTAAAACTTGAAACAAGTTTTGACTTTTCCTGGTACAGGGCTCACTGGATAAAATATTTCAAAATGAGAATGGCAATCTAAACTCTCTGTTCAACGTATGCATCAAATGGCCATATAAATGTCTGAACACATCCAACAAGGGTGCAATTAAAACTTCAGAATAAAGACAAAATGGAGTGAATGACAGTAAATGAGTGCCCACCATCCTATTGCACACTGGTTGGTCTTTGGATTCTTACAGAGCTGACATTCTCTGCACTGGGAGAGGAACAGAGGAATCACCTTGTCTCCTGTAAGATAAAAACAAATTAATTGTACACTGATAAAATGGAGTGAAAAGAAAAAAATCTTTAAAATATATGGATTAAAACAATCAAACACGTAAGTTGGCTAAATTAATTGCAGCACAACTCATTTCATTAAATACCTTGTGTGCCTCATCTTTCTTGGTAATTTTCCCATCTATAGCACTGACTGTATATAAAGATGGATAAACCCTGAGGTTTCTTGAAGAGTTGTTTTGTTGCTCAGTGTGGTGGTTCTGCCCATCATCGTCTTAGCAAAAGCGAGCATTTTTTTCGAGCATTTTAACATGGGGGTCTTTGGGGATTGGCTCACTTTTGTGGTGACCTCAAGTGGCCATTCAACTGCAGTTTTTGGGACTTCCTTGTCAGCTTCACTTTTCAGCCCTAATGTTGATGTTAAATCCTAGTGCTAAACTAAACACATCCTACCTCAATACAGAACACATAAATGTGGCCGGATGGTTTCTCCCTCCTAGCCACTGTGTGGCACTGTGCTATTTCAATCATCGCTGTGACAGCGGGGTGGTATCCGGCGCCGCTGCATATATATACACAGGTGGGTGGTTTCACCTCAGTCTCATGCTTTCTCTTGAGCTCTCCCCGTGGTGGTAACTGCAGCCAAGCGGGCTGGATCTGGCGTGATCAATCGGGACGCACATCATATCATCGGTACAGGTAATGGGCTTTTCCCCCTTCCCTTTTATGTGATGTGCAGCGCATTTAGTGACAGCCTGCTTTACTTTGTTTAGTGACGCTGGGAGACGGGTCGCTCCGTTCAGCGTGCCGTGGGTGCTTCTGTGACGACAGGGTAAGCTATGCGGTCCACATTATGTGATCTGATGTGTCAACTGGTCCCTGATTTTGTGTGGTTGCCGCAGTTTATTTGCTGCTGCTGTCGTTGGATCTCCTCCTCCTGCATTGCTTCTACGCTGCGCCACAGCTAACCGGGTATGTATCGCTCAATGAGGAAGTGATCAATGAAGTCCAGGTGATGTTATTTAATGACAATTCTGCTTAATTGTCTACCTTTACTAGGTTGCAGCTAGACGTGTGGTTCATTGGACGTCATCGTTCCCTGGACTGGCTGCTGTCTCGGCTGTCTCGGCTGTTTCGGTTTTTTTCTTTCTTTTCGCCGGCTCTTGGTTGCGGCTCTTGTTCTCGGTCTGTTTGCCGGCTCTGTGATTGGTGCCGACAACTTGCTGTGTTTGACTGTGTTGGTGTGTATTTTCCATTAGGTTTACCGCCAACGTGTGTAGAGTTACTGCATTGTACTTTTTCTGTAAAAAACCTCAGGCTATGAGGATTATCACGCCTCATATGTCACCTGTGTTTTAAAAGTTATTGTGTGGAGTGAGTGAGTGCGTGTGTGTTTTTACTGTGTATATTGGTCTGGTCACCAGCACTGCTAAATCAGGAGTACTAATTATCTGTTTCTTTTGTGCAGGTTTGGTGAGCCTCGGCGGCAGTTTAATCCCTGGTGGTGGTTCACGGATCCCTTTTTCGTTGGTGTGTTGTCACAGGTGTGATTATTTGGACCCCCTTTTTCTTCTTTTTGGTTATTTGTTTGCCTGCCGCCATGGTAAGCCAGCCTGCTCCCTTTACCCTTTAAGCTTCAGCGTACCGCCGGCGGTACACCTACTGATTTGCATAGGAATTTCAAGAATGTCCGACGGGTGCAAACGCGATTATACAAACACTATACACCGATGGAAAGCTTAGATTCTCATGAATCTGCCGGTATAAACCACTTTCAGATGCGATTACCACAGCGGGTGAGAAAAACACATTTGTCCGACAAAAACGAATATTCATCCATCCGTTCTCTATACACGGCTTCAAAGCACACAGCGCGACTCACATTTCCGGGTTTATTATTACACACAAAAAAAAAAGATTCCACAAAAAACGGCCATAATCCAACCTTTTACATCAGATGACACAAGCCAGTAAACTATTTTGTCCAAAACATGTCCTGAAGTCGGTATAAAATCCCCGAATCGGTCGTTTTCAAGGAAATGCACCTCCCGATGCGCGTCCAATATTCCCCGTATTTTTCGTAATTTTTTTATTTAAAAATAGAATATTAGCGATTTTTTTTTTGTACTGACAACGGCTGGAATTGACTGAAGCTTAAAGGGTTAAGTTTAGTACTCCTGATTCTCTCTTTTAAACTGGTGGCTTGCTTTTTATATTTAATGCCATAATTACTAAAGAAATTGTTGTATTTTTGGAAATACGTCTCAGCCCAAATGATTATGAACCTGTGTGCCTTCAGTGTTTAAATGGTCCTTGGTTGATCATGTTGAATTGAATGTCCCGGGGGTGAAATTCCCCTGGGTGGCGTTGTCGCAATATTTATGTGAATCCTAGCCATTTCTCCCCATTCTCTATTCCCCTTCCCTTAGAGCTCCCCCCTCGCCACACCACATAAACATGAGCCAGATATTATCCTTCTCTCATTCTGAGAAAGAATGTAAATAGGCATAGTTTGTATGTTGAACAATTTAATATAATAAACTGACCTGGCTGAAATTCCGTAACTCCAGGCCCGACACTCTCTACAATGCCGGCTGCCTCGTGGCCGAGGACCGTTGGGAAGCCATCTTTATGCATGCTCTCCAAAAGGTGGTACAGGTCAGAGTGGCACACCGATGTTGCCACAATCTGCACCGGACACAATAACCAAACAATAAAAATGCTGACACTTGTGGAGACAAGCTGATGAATGGTCACTCTTAGTGGGTACAAACACTTTGATTGGTCATTTTTTTATATAATGCTGCAGAGAAGAGCAGTTATGCACAAGTGAGTTTTGAACATCAGTATCTCTCACCTTGATGCGGACCTCATTGTCCTGGGGCGGGGCCACCTCAATCTCTTCAAGCACCAGAGGCTTGTTGGGCTCCCAGGCTACTGCTGCCTTGCACTTGATGACCTACACAACCAGTGACAAAAAAAATAAAATTGCACAGCAAAAAGTATGACTGACTTTCAGAGGGCTACCACTATTTAAAAAATGCTGTAAACTATAGCAGTAAGGGTTTCCAAAAACATGTCACAGTGCCACAACCTCTTACTGGAATGCATCAAGTACCCATTTCATTAGTATTTGTAATCTAAAGTGCTTTTACATTAACCTGGCACAGGATGGTGCCATAAAGTAAAAATGACAGTAAACTCTGTAGTCGAAGAGGAGAAAAAGGAGATAGTAAAATGTTGCCAGCTACTCACAAAGGGCAAAGGGGGAAAAGACAGAGAAATAGAGACATAAAAACAGCACATTACAAGGTTATACAACTTATTCCCTTAGCTATTGCAGAACAAATAAACTTTTATGATAATTCTGGCTTAGCTAATAACTCTTTTGTCTTCATATCTTTAATCATTTACACAGTAAAATACTGGACAGATATGAACTGTGCACAGTTCAGAGCCAAATATATCATGTGGCACTTACAATACTCTTGCAACAACAAAAATAAATAAATAATTACGATGAATCATTCTTACCTTCCCAGCTGTGGCCATTGCTGCTGCTAAGTTGAGTGTCCACAAGTCAGAAAGAAGTCAAGAGAAAGGACTGCAGCTGCAGGACAAAGGGGTGGGAGAGAAAATGCAGACCACGAACATAAGGGTTTTGCTATATATTGCTGCAATATAAAGCTGTTTGTCAAACATTAAAATGGGTAAGGACTTTAACCTCTTGTAGATATGATTTCATATCAGTATCCAGTTAATCCCAGCTGGACAACAAATGTGGAGTCCATGTGGAAATAAAGAAGCAGCAGCTTAATGTGTATACTTCACACCAAAGCACTGTTTAAATATGGCAACATTTTGAAATCACCACTAAAGTTGCAACACAGCAGCAGCTAGACGTTTCAGTTAGATATTCATCTGCTCTACACGTATTACTTGTTTTGGTTCTGCATTTTGCATCAAGAACTGGATGAAGAAAATGAGATGATACTGCCATTACATTTTTAAAAACCTTTCTGATGCAACTGGTAATCTCATGAGTGAATTCTCGTCTCACAGCGCTCATCATATCGAAGCTTTGTCTTCAACAGAGGGCAACAGTGACACATAAAGCTTTTAAAAGACAAAACCCGAGAGACACTGGAACACCATGCACATTATCATATCAAACAACTTCAATATGTATCTGAAATCAAGGTTTACAATTTTACAGAATGCATGAGATCAAAAACACCAGTGATCTTTTCAAAGGGCAGAGTGTGAGCATGACTCACACTCTGCCCTTGATATATATATATATATATATATGTATGTATATGTATTTCTGTTTATTTTAATGCCTGGTACAACTAAAGGTACATTTGCTTCGACAAATATAATGATATAAAAAGAATTTCATATAAGAGCTGATATCTAGCCATTTTCATGGTTTTCTTGATAATAACCAAAATCACTTCTTACATCCATAGCTGTGACATTGTACTGCCGAAAACAGTGCTTTGAGGCATTCTATGTTTTCTTTTCTGTCTGTTTTAGTCACATGATACACACAGGAGTTAGTACTTGATTGCATAACCAAGCGGTTTTTGATAACTGCAGCCATGCGTCTTGGCATGCTCTCCACAGCTTCTGACATTGTTCTGCTGTCACAGCAGCCCATTCCTGTCAAATTCAAACAATTTTGTTTTGTTTTTGGCCTTGTGGTTCTCCATTTAGCGATTGATGATTTTCCACAGGTTTTCAGTTGGATTTAGATCTGGTAATTGAGCAGGGCAAGGCATGGTTCCAGTGTTCTGGTTCTCCATTTAGGTTTTAACTGACCTTGCGGTGTGGCAAGGGACATTTGAAAAGAGAGTAACAGGGCTTTCCTCTGCCTTTCATTGATGAAGGGCTTCTTCCGTGCCTTGTGTGACTTCAGACCAGCTTCAAGAAGTCGGTTTTGTTTTATTAAATTTTGTTTTATAAAATAAAATGAGAACTTGTGTTATAGTATACAAGTGGTAAGAACCCATTGTCATTTCTAGACAAAGCTTACAAACCCATGCTATAGCATGTTAATGTTTAGAAGAAAAATATTTAATTTCAGAAACTCAGATTATACAATGTACTATGAAACATTAGGCAACTTCTCTATGTGTCTTTGTAACAGGATAAAGATCATAATATGATGTGTAACTCTTTTCCAAACACTGTTGTCATTTTAGCATTGAGCTATAAAACATTGTTAAAGGGGACATATTATGCAAACCTCACTTTGTGAAAGTGTTCTTACAGTAGTGTGTGTTGCAGTAGCTCATTATGAGGTTCGAATTTGAAAACTGTCTGTTTCCTCCCTGCCTTGCTACACCACATTTTGTGAAAATGCCTGCTCAAACGTCCGATTTTGATTTGGGTCCGCTTATGATGAAATAAGCGGATTTAACTCCTCCCCCTGACTGCGCCTCCCCTCCGCACTGTCCTACCAGCGTGCGTTGTCCTGGGTGAGGGAGGGGGTTCTGGAGTGGCGGTTCCCTCACAGCGCCACTCTTCTCTCGTTTCCCAGAGTTCGGCTTCTCAGTGCGGGCTCCGGGCAGTCTTGTGCGAAGTGACCAGGCTCATGG
Organism: Acanthochromis polyacanthus; assembly: GCF_021347895.1. Lineage (NCBI taxonomy): Eukaryota > Metazoa > Chordata > Actinopteri > Pomacentridae > Acanthochromis > Acanthochromis polyacanthus. The sequence continues at coordinate 12,532,599 of NC_067113.1, read as the reverse complement.
CACCGGTAGCAGCTGTCTGGAGAGCGGCGGCGACGCGGCGACGTAGGCAGCTCGGTCTCTCGCCCCTCTTCTTCCCCGGGCCGGCACTCAGCCATCCTTACGTGCGGCTTGAACGCGGAAGTCGTGGGGGGCCGGGACGTGAGCCTCTCTCGGCTTCTCGTAGTGCCTCGGCGGCCGGCTGCCGGAGCATCTCCCCAGCTGCCAGAGCATCTCCCCAGCCGCCCGCCTCAGCGAGGCACTACGAGAAGCCGAGAGAGCGGAACGCGAGCTCACGTCCCGGCCCCCCACGACTTCCGCGTTCAAGCCGCACGTCAGGATGGCTGAGTGCGGGCCTGGGGAAGAAGAGGAGCGAGAGATCGAGCCGCTGCTCTCCAGACGGCTGCTACCGGTGCCATGAGCCTGGTCACTTCGCACGAGACTGCCCGGCGCCCGCACCGAGAAGCCGAGCTCCGGGAAACGAGAGAAGAATGGCGCTGTGAGGGAACCGCCACTCCAGAACCCGCTGGCTGGCTGCAGGCGGCTGGGGAGATGCTCCGGCGGCCGGCTGCCGGAGCATCTCTCCTGCTAGCGACAGCTGCTTGTGGCAGCCCACCGTTTTGCCGGGGCGGGTTCTTGGTGTGGTGGAGCTGTTGGGGATTACGGGAGCGAACTCTCCACTGGCCGGCTCTTTTCCTCTTGGGTTTGCTTCCAAGAGGCGGCTCAGTCCCTCAGTGACAGCTTGTTGGAGCTCCCTCAGTTCTTCCTCCTGCTGCAGTCGGGCGAGCACCATCCCACTTCTAACACCAATGTAGCACTGAACGTGTCCTCTCCCAGAGAGGGGAGGGGGAGTGGACAGATGCGTTCATTTGCATACCTGGAAGCAGGCCCAGAAACAGCCTGTTCTGAGGAGAGCTGGTGAGAATGAATTTTTCGACTGCTGAAACTCCGAACAAAGGATGATTTTGGGGCGAACAAACTTAAATACTATGTTTTTGGGCTTCTGAGACCTATATGATGTGACTGAAAAATAGCATAATATGGGACCTTTAATGCTGAACTCATAATACATTATGTCTACACTTATGTTACTTTGTAAACCTTATAACAAGTCATGCTTGATCATACATATATAGAGACTTTTAGAAAACCTCATAAATGCATTATAAAATTTTAGGAATGAGCATAAAAGGCATTACAGATATGAGCATCATCAGAGATTCTACAAAAATGGTTATTGTTGCAGTTACACCACTTTAAATTTGAATACAATAGAAATTGATGTGCAAGTAAAACTGCACAAAGACACAGCAGATGAACACAATTAAATATTTCTTTATAACATTGTCAATGTCAGCATGCTATTTTATTAAAGAATGTCAGAACATCCACATAAATATATGAGAAAAAATGTGCTTTCTGGTGTTTTAATATACGCTCTCTGCAAACTGATAGTTGCATATATAAACAAGAAAAGCAGTCAGAGAGTGCAGTACTCTGCCAAGGCTGCTCAGTTGATGTATCATTTCTGATGGATGAAATCTTTAATAAAAAATTACCTTGCGCTGAGTACAGGCATGCGTTATGCATGTGCATGTTATGTATTTATACCAAATTGTGTGTAAATGACTCTTATAAAGGTCTGCTGATCAGTTAATCACTTTTGGCAAGCCTTTGTTTTGCTAGTGTTAAAATAACTGATCTCTCCAGGCTTTTATTTTGAAGACGTATTTTTAATGTTGCAGGCTTCTATTTTGTAACCATTCCAGCAGCACAGGAAGTAGTTCTCTAAGCAGAGGTTTCTTGACATGACAAAGACTGCCAAAAAGTCTGAAAATTCACATAAAGATGAAAGAAAATGGTTCCACGCTGTTGCTGTCTAGCAAAGGATGTGTCTAAACTTATAAGCACCTTGCGGGGGAAAGCTCTTACGGTGAAGAAATGAGTGAAGGACTGAAAGGTGAATTTGTGTTCACAATAAGTTGATGTCTGAACTTAACGTGTCTGGCTGGGGTTTGCTGCATCGAGTGACCTAAATATGTTGCGGCAGGAATTGATGAGACTCAGAAATTGTCACGGTCTGAGCTGGTTGGACCCGAGCAGAAAGCCACACTACCAAGGCTGGCTGAATGAAAGTGATTTATTGTTTGGGGGGTGAATAATGGCACGGTGGGGGGAAATCCAGGATGCAGGGGCGGCTGGTGTAGTGGGGGGTTTTGACTAGAAACGGGGGGGTCCAGGCAGGAACAGGGGTCCAGGCAGGGAAAAACCAGTGATGAATGGTCTGGGGAGAGCCGGAGGGGAAGGAGGATGGCGGGGATCCCGGACAGCTGAACTGTGTGAGGAGCAGGAGAAAACAAAGTAAGTGAAGGCAAACTCAACAGATCTTAACAGAGGGCTAGAGAGTGAACTGACTGAGGTGTCTTGGTTCAACAATCTGGCAGGGAGCGGAAGGATGAGCCGGTTCTTATTGCAGAGGTGTGTAATCAGAATGATGTTCGTCAGCTGTCCGGGAGCCGTTGAGGTGGTTGATTGCCTGAGTGGAGTCAGCTGGGAAGCGAGACTCCACTCAGGCACCGAGCTGCAGGGGGAGAGACAGGGCAGAGGAGCGGATGGGAGACAGAGAGAGACAGACAGGGCAGAGGAGCGGATGGGAGACAGCAAGACAGACAGGGCAGAGGAACAGGAGAGGGGGAAAGGAGCATGAGAGGGAGAGAGATGGGGAAAAAGGCATTTGGGATGCCAGATGGGAAAGACAGGGGATGAGAAGGGAGCTCTGACAGAAACATCCCACAGTTTAATCATTTGTTCTTTGTATGATTTCCAACTGATAAATGACAGTAATTTTGTCATAAGATCGCAATCATGTGATCGTCAGTGGATAGCAGACACAGTGTTCATGTCATAATTACAGGGACGCCATGCAGGCTGCTATTTCTTGCAATGGGACATCTTAAAGCCGTGGATCCACAGTATAAGCCGCATCAATGCCAAAATTTAATCACTTGGCCCTTGTGTCATTTCTGACCTTCATATATCCATTGGTCTGTTTTTCCGTAATGTTTCACACAGACAGATTCACGTACGCCAACCGTCACTTAACTCCACCATTTTCCTTGGCAGAGTAACAATCTTATGTTCAAGTCTGTACTTACTTCACCAATTGGGGCCATTTTTGCAACAAAATGAGAAGAACTTCAGAGGGAGAACAGGAGAACTTGGATATGAGCATTAATTCATGAAGCCCAAGGATATTGGCGTCTTTTTAAAATGCGTTCATGAACATAGACAGCTCATTTGCCATATTGTAGCGGGGATGTGACCAGTTTAAACAGCAGGAAATACTTGTAGGCTGTATTGGCTGAACGAGAGTGTGTTGGTTCGTTCCACTCACGTGGATCTACATGAACTCTGCTTTATAAGATATATCTATTGCTAATTAGTACCCAAAAAAAGTTTCTACTCACCGTTTCCAGTCATTTTTTAATAATTAGTGTTTTTGTGTCGGTCTTTTTTTTTTTACTGTGGCGTAGTGATATTTAAACGGGCGGACTAGGATTTGCAGTGCGTGCAGCGGTCTTTGGTCACGTGGACCAATAGGAGCCGAGTTCTGTTGCTGTGGTATCAGATCAAAACAACATGGCGTCGACTGTATCTACCACAGATACAAGCAAAGATGATGAAAAGACAAGGAAACCGCCTTCAAAAGTTACTAAAAAAGGATTGAAACGATGCTATATGCATCTCACAGATGTCCAGGGCGAAGACGTGCAGGACTTTACACAGAAACGGTGGGAAACTTACACAAAGTGCCGAGAAAGTGAATTTCGCTCCACTACGCTGGATCTGCGTGTTCAATGCATTTTTTCATAGGCAATACCCTTCTAGACTCTGGGTTAAAAGTTCTACTCAGAATATTTGTCCGAGCTTTGTCACCAGCCAGAAATGTATCTTTATGAGAATACCCAAAAAACGAAAATCTGGTGCTGCTGTTTTTGCTTGTTTTAAGTGCTATGTTAATTCTGGCAACACAATCTTTATCAAATGTCATAAACACATCTACCAAACATTTGAAACAAGTATTGGTGCCTTAGTATACACATAGGTGAATTCAGAGTGAGAAATGTAGCTAATTTCTTGAAGGAAACGCTTCAACTTAAGTGATTTGCACCCAGCACAATGAAATATATAGTACATTTAGCTAAAAGCTTATGTGTCATATATTAAAAATATCACAACCTACTGTGTAATGAAAGATATAAAATAAAAAATGCACACCATGGCCATAAATGGCTGAAAATCAACCGAATTGCTACCACGCCCTCCTAAATCGGAATAATGGCAAAAATGGAATAAGACAAAAAAATAAATGCACAAAATGTCAGAGTCATTCACAAGTATGGTATAAAACATTTATTCAAATACGACAGTGTCTCTGAATATGAAAATATAGATTAAAACACATACAAATACGTTGCAGACTCTCATACATAAGTTTGTGTGCCCTCATGCTGCGGTTGTACTGATGACCACTGATCACCCCATTGATGGATCCTGGGGCAACAACTTCTGACTCAATGAGTAATCCTGTATCACCAAACCTTTTTCCTAAAATACCTAGGAAAGACATGCATGTATGAAACTCACCTAGTTGAATCACTAGCCGCTTCATGAAATCGTCATTTTTCCAGCGGATTTGTTGAGCTTTGGCATATATAGCTTGGTCAAAAACTAATACTACCTGGTCCTGTTCTAGCTGATCAGCAACTGCAACACTTCTCTTCAGAATTGTGTTAACAGTCTGTCGGTGAAGCCTCAATGACTGGAAGATAATACAATGCTGACTTTTGCAAAGTCGCATTACATTGAAGCATTGTATGGAAACCTGTCCAGATTGGCACTGTGCATGCTTCAGCATCTGCATACTTCAATAAAACATATGCCAGTTCAGTTTTGGCAGCCGACACAGTATTCAACCTGTATGTTTCTGCCTGCAATGGAACACTTTCCTTGTGAGACAAGCTCTGTGGCCCTTGTCTTTTAGACTTTTAGCCTAACATCATCGGGAATATCGACATAACCCACTCCTGTTACCTCTTCTGATGTCCCTATAATCCATGCAATGAGATTATATAGTTCTTCTGGCACAACAGATTGAGCATCAGACACATTTAAATTGTCAGCGGTGGGAGGCCAGGGGCATGTCATACCAGGAGAGTCACTGAGAACCCTCTTTAAGATCAAGCCTGCACTGTACAGTGTCCTTGTGACATCAGTAGTATTCTGTCCAGATGTTGTGCTAGCCATGTGTTCACTGTCACTTTCAGTTTGGCTTTCAGCTTGGCTTACCTCAGTGGACTCAGTAGATGTACCTGACTGTGGAGGTATCTTTTGTAATAGTCTATCAGCTCACAGTGTCTCAACAAAAACAAGTTCACTGATGTTTCTCTTGGCAGGGCAGTGGAAAGTGAGCTGCAGGAAGTCACGCGTCAGCCGCCTCTTCAGTAGATCCTGCCTGAAACACAAAAAATATGGGGAAAGATGAGTATGTGTGTGAGCATGCACGTGTGTGTTTACATAAACATACGCGCATACCCTTTTTTGTGAGAATAGGTCAATAAAAATTAACCTTGTAGTATTTACTTTTTTGTTTACAAGAACCTTGAGAGAGACACATGATATTTCGGTTACCTGTATTCTGAAGCATCAAGACCCTCTTGATTCTTTACTATGTCCACGAATGTCTTTCGTAGCTTGTCCATTTGCAGCACTTTCTGGTCAACTATAATCCTTTGACGGATGACAGTCTCACAGAAGAAATTGTAGCTGTCACTGAATGGTTTTTCAGTTCTGAAAAACACACGCACATAAACACAAACCATGTGTAAACTGTTGCAGCCATGTCATATTTACATAATCATCCAATCAAGATTATCTAAACTTGTCTTTTCCGCCAATTTTTCCTGAATAAAATGATCAAATAGGTTTTAAGAACTACAGTTAAACAAACTAAAGACTATGTTGTTTGTCAATGCCTCATATTGAAATGTACAATGTGTCATAAAATGTTTAAGCTGCGGTCAATTTTCCCCTGAAATTTCTACTGAAGATGTACAGAAAGTAAATTGAATGCTGTTCTTGAACTGTTTGGAGTACAGGCATGGCTGGGGTCTCCTTTGAAAGTTGACAACCTGCATTGTCACCCAGTGCAGTCAGAATTACTCTAGGTGCTACTGGCACAGAGTTATTTATGTTGGAACACACTGAATTAGGAGGAATTTTATTCTCGCCTAAATTTTTTCCCTAATAAAACACCTGAAAATTAGTGTGGCAGCACTGTGACAGCTTGAAACACAACAAGGCAACAGCCTGGGGTCTTACATAGTTCAGGACAAAATTGCAGAGCAATATTACAAGAAATGAGTGTTTCACACGTTTTTGTACTAATATGCCCAATTATGTCAATTTTGGACACCCTATGTACACCCTGGGCAAAAATGGTATATGGTCGTTTATTAGCCCTTTTTCACATTATTTTCACTCCAAAAACTCATAAAGAACTCAAAAAATCACTTCAGATAAGCTTCAGTGTGGATCTTGATCTGAATCAGAGGCTCAGACGGAGACAGAGAAAAGTTGCAGCTCCTGGCCGCAGCAGGAGAGCAGGAGGTGTGAAAAATCACACAGGGCCGCTAAAACCCGCCTCTCGGCTATTCAGCAAGCTCATTGGCTACATGCCCTGTCAGTCAAACGTTTCCTCCGGTGTCATTTTGCTCAGAATTTACTGATGAAATGAGGGTCACCAGATCCATCGGTCTCGGCAACGGTTGGCTGTTTAGGCTTCGGAGGCAGCGATGAGTCACTTGATTGGTTGAAATGCGGTTGGGATCGAAAGCAGAGGCTCCAGTCGCCATTTTCTGACCGAGATCGTGAGGATAACAGAAAGCTTCATAAAATTATGGATAAAAATGCAGTGAATTATGGAACGCGCAGCGCCACCATGCGCCGCGTGGACACGCACGGAGCCGAGCTATTTGTGGATTATTTACTTATTTCTAGACATGTTTTGGACAAAATATGATACTTGCCAGTATTGTCTGGATGACTACTCTTGGATTATGGCCGGTTTTTGTGGATTATTTTCATCGTTTACCGGTAAAAGACCATCGAAAGGTGAGTTATGCCCTTTATGTGTCCCTTTAAATTTTTGTTGTTTGTTTTAGAAATGTGTTTATATTACCCGCTGTGGTAATCACATCTGAAAGTGGTTTATACCGGCGGATTCATGAGACTCTAAGCTTTCCATGGATGTATAGTGTTTCTATCGTCCCGTTTGAAGCTAAAAATGCTTTTGCCGTTAAACTTCAGCCGGCCATTTTGGGCCCGAATACGGGCCTGTGCGGCGTAAGGGGTCATTGTAATAACTCATGCTTCATCTGGGGTTGCAGTACTTGTTTCCATAGGCCTTGACAAAAACTTTGTGTACTGTACATAACAGGTCCTGTGGTACCGCACCTCCAGGGCCACACTGTCTTTTTCTTTAATGTGCAAAAGCACGCTGGTGTCCTCCTTCAGCTCAGCAGCTTTCTGCAACCGGAGAAAGCCACTGTCTAACGCAGGTTGTGTAAGTTTCCCACCGTTTTCGTGTAAAGTCCTGCACGTCTTCGCCCTGGACATCTGTGAGATGCATATAGCATCGTTTCGATCCTTTTTTAGGAATTTTGGAAGGCGGTTTCCTTGTCTTTTCATCATCTTTGCTCATATCTGTGGTAGATACAGTCGACGCCATGTTGTTTTGATCTGAGCAACAGAGCTCGGCTCCTATTGGTCCACGTTTTTTTAAGGCATTTATGTCCCTGGTTCTTTTATTTTTAGTTGCATGAAATGGTCATTTTGATTGGCTTATCAGACTGATAAACTCTACATTTAATTTTTGGCAATGTGTAAATGAGGAAAATATTTTTACTTAAAAAAGAGGGTAAGTACATCTTAAATAGCTGTATTTTTCACTTAAGCCAAATATGCTATAGCACATATTTGGCATTTTAAACAAACTAAACAGCAAGGAATGTAATTCGAAATTGGTTGAGATGTGATCATCACAGTAGACTTTCCTGACAGGCTCCAGGAGGTGTAACTTCACAGCACTAACATAGAAGCTGCACTGTAAGGTAGCAGCCATTGAAGAATCTAAACATATAAATCAGTGAATTGCTTTTCCAAAACTAAAACCTACGGTGGCACTGAGAGCTCACACTGGAACTAAAAGAAAAAAATGCATAAATGGGCAAAACCAGGAAAACTAAGAAAAAACTGAATTCATAAAGAAATCCACCAGATCATGAAGCTATACTATGTTCTCTGCATAAGAAAATGATCACGTTTCACATATTATTCAAGATATGTGCACTGCTTTTGTATGTGGTTGTGTTTTCTGTAGTTACAGCCCATTTCTCTATTTACTTGAGTTCTGAAGTTTACAGTTCAATGACCCCAGTAACGTTACATAAAAAAGCATTACCATTACCAAACACACAAGGCCTCACTTTGAAAGCTGTCCTTGTTTTGCAGGGCACAGACCAGAGTTCAAATAAATACAAACAGATTTATTGAAAGCTCTTTGGGTTAAGAGGTGAGTAGGGATGAAGGTAACGGAAGGTGAAGGCAGAGGGCTGAGGGAAGCTGAGAAGGGGCTGAAAGAAGAAAACAAGCTGAAGGTTGGCAGAGGCACCCGAGCAGGGGAGAGGGTAAAAGAGTGAGCGTGGATGGGAGGACGAGGTGCAGGACAACTGGTGGCAGGAGAGGCAAGGCCTGAGCGATGCTGGTTGAGCTGCTGGTAAGCTTATGGTTTGGTGAAACAGGCAAGCAGACGGAGAGGTAGAAGATAGGAGACACAAGGAGTCAAAAGTTGAAGTAAAAATACACCTTTATTGAAAAGTAACAAAGTACATTTGCGGTAGTTAAGTGCAGTTTTAAGGTACCTGCACTTTACTTCCAATCCACTATATTTTAAAGGGAAATATACTTTCAACTCTGCAACATTTATTTGACTGTTTTATTTCCTTTAAAGATAAATATTTTACACACTAGATAGAACAAGCCTTTAAAATAAAAAAACTGTTAAAGATTAAACCAGTTTCCAACTTTTATTAGCTTCTTACAAAGAGCAGAGTACTTGCGTTCACAGTGACAGTGCTATAAACAACACTACCAAATAATCGTCTCACATGGTTTCATTTTTATGTTCAAATTCTGAAATATCTCACCAAACATTAAAGGTTAGTGAAAAAGTCAGAACATTTTACCCAGTATTAGAATTTTCTTTATTCATGCTTGGAGCCCTCATATCTGCTGTTCCATCCATTTATCCCAGCTGACTTGCAGTGAAGGCAGGGGAGACCTTGGACAAGTCACCAGTCCGTCACAGGACAACACAGACAAACAAGCACACTCACATTGACACCTACAGACAATTTAGAATTAACCTCAGCATGATTTTGGACTCTGGGAGGAATCCAGAGTACCTGGAGAAAATTCACGCATACACAGGGAGAACATGCAAACTCCACACAGATATAACCTAGGCCGGGACGCAATCCAGGGACTTTCTACCTACAAGGCAACAGTGTTAACCACCGACCCACTATCTGCTGTCTCTGTATATAAAACTATATATAATGTAGTTAAAACCAGCTCCACCTGCAGAAGTTACAACAGCAACATGCTGCCCATTGATGCTTTAATATTTGAAATACAATAATGTCATATATAATTCTACATTGGTCAAAGGGACAAAACCATGACTTTTACTTGAATGCTTTTACTACATTTTGCTGCCGTGTCTTTTTACTTACATGTGATTTCTCATGAAAGACTTTTGCTTGAAGTACTTTTACTTTGCTGTATACATACTATTACTTGGAATTAAAAATGCAACACAAAACAGTTAAAAAAGCATTAATACCACACTGAGTGACAAACTGAAGAATGTAATGAAGAGCAGAAGGAAACCAGGGGCTGAAATACTGCTGAGATAATGAGTAGATAGGAGACAGGTGTGTAGACTGATGATCAATCAGGAGACAGAGGAGCAACACACACATATGACCACACAAACAGAAGGACAGACAGACGATGCAACACACGAGACACAAGATGTGAACAGGAGTCATAGCCAAGACAGTGACAGTTAAATTATTATTTATCGCATTAGAACCAAACAACAAATGATAGATAGTGTATTAATTTAAAATTCCAGGACTCAGAGTCTGAAGCTGATGGAGGATATTGATCTTTATGGTCTTCATGGAAAAGCGGTTTACAGGAAAAGGCTCAGGGCCATATGGTTTCTAACTTGATAATGAACTGTACAAAAAATGCAGAGGCATTTGTGGGGAAAAAATCCTGGATCCCATCCTGAGAAGAATAACTCGTACACTCATGCCAAGTTCAGTAACCACTGATATCAATAGACTGATCTGTGTAAGTCTGGACTAAAAACAACTGAACAGAAGACTTTTGTCACACTAGAAACAATGCTGCACAGAATTTAGTCATGCAGTTTCTATAAAGACTTAACTATTGTTGCTGTGACACAAAAATGAAACACAGACACATAAGACACACATAATGTGTAGATCATTTATTTTTGCACATATTCTGTAGGTTTTATCTTATAAGAGCATTCCTGGTGATTATTCCAATCACAATTTGGATATAATCCACCTACATGCATTCATCCAAATATACTCAAAATACATATAAAAGTGTTTGAGTATATTTGGCATAATTTCAGTGATCTTTGAGATGAGCTGAACCATCAGTGAAAGCAACATAATGGTCTTATTGTGGAGAAATACTCAGAACTGTCCGGATGCTGTGGAACAAAAGCAAAACACAAATTTCAAAACAGTAATTTTTGATTCATGTAGCTCGATATTAAAAGATGAATGGTGATGGAGTATAGGTGTATACCATTTGCCGTGCTTCATCAGTTCAATGGCGTCGTTGACCTGGGCCAAAGTCATCTTGTGAGTGATGAACTCATCCAGCTTTATCTTCTTGTTCAGGTAGGCTTTGACCATCTCAGGCACGCCATCCTTACTCTTAAATCCTGGGCCACAAAAAAACCCGAAAATAATTAAATTAAAACAAATACTTTGATGTTACTAATTGATGGAATGATGGCAAAGATAGAGCATCAAACTGTCTGGCTGCTGTCACAACACAAGCAGTATCTGTCAGATAATATGGGCTGAAAGGCCTTTGATTAAACTCACATAGCCAGACTATTCTCTTGCACTGACAGTGCTGTGTAGAATGGTCTGGTTGCACCTCATAATCTTTCTGCTATACAAGGATAAAATGCTGTAGCATGGTTGCATTTCTCCAAACCCATCACAGTTGTCTTGGTTGGGGCTAAGAACAGGGTGGACCAACAGAATCTACTCAAAATAGTGACTGGGGAAATGTGTTGGTGGAACTTTCGGTCACAGAGAGGTGAGCACTACAATTATAAATTAATTCATCCAAACCAATAGAAAAAAAACTGCACACTTAAAACCTTTCACAAAATTTAAAATTTTCAGTATGTGAGTGTGCTGATCACATGTTGTTCCTGTATCCTGTAATATGGGTATTCAGAAATCAGTAACAATGGAGAAGAAATGGAAATAAACAAGAGAAGAATGCAGGGCTGGATGAGCTTAACTAATTTATTTCCCCGGTCTACTTCAGAGGTTTTCCATTAATCTCCCCCTCACAATTATCTTTTCCAGTCCTTTACTTTTCCCAGTTAGTGTTGTCGTACACCCTTTGCCCCTTGCAGTCTCCCTGCTCTTAGTCTCTGTTAAAAAAAATCTCTTCCTTTCTCTTATCGGCTGGCCTCCTCGTCGTCACTGTTGTCTCCTTGTGGGTTCACTAGGCAGGCCGTAACAGTTTGTCTCACCTCCAAACAGGGATCCCTTCCATGTACGTCCGGCAATAAGTTGAATGGGACGAGCAGCAAAGTCATGCATGTCTGTCCAGCCAACAATCACGGAAACACCCCAACCTTTGACACAAGACTCCAAAGCACTGCGCTACATGGAGAAACAGCACAAAGTCAATGGACTTGTAAAAACGGGTTCAGTTCTAAAATATACATAAACAAATCTGCCTTACCATGACTCCCACATTACCACAGCATTCCAGGGAGTAGTCCACTCCTCCATTGGTCATCTCAAACAGCACTTCATTGATGGGTTTATTGTAATCTTTGGGATTCACAAACTCGTTCGCACCAAACACCTTGGCCTTCTCAAACTTCTCTGGATTGATATCAACAGCTATAATTCTCTTTGCTCCAGCAACATAACAGCCCATGACTGCAGCCAAACCCACAGCTCCCAGACCGAACACAGCACATGTGGATCCTGGTTCAACCTGAAGGGAAAACGACTGGGAGTTGGACTTTTCACTGCTATGTTCCAACTACTGCGGAGCCACAGACAGAATGTTTCATGTCAGATATTTGACCAAACAAATACACTACTGTTAAAAAATTTGCGGTCACTTGAAAATGCCCTTATTTTTGAAAGAAAAGCATTTTTTTCAATGAAGATAACATTAAAATAATTAGAAATGCAGTGTAGACATTGTTAATGTGGTAAATGGCTATTCTGGCTGCAAACGGCTGATTTTTAATAGAATATCTACATAGAGGTACAGAGGAACATTTCCAGCAACCATCACTCCTGTGTTCTAATGCTACATTGTGTTAGCTAATCGTGTTGAAATAATTGATGATTAGAAAACCCTTGTGCATTTATGTTAGCACATGAATAAAAGTATGAGTTTTCATGGAAAACATGAAATTGTCTGGGTGACCCTTTTGAACAGTAGTGTATGTGATGCCAGTATGAACACAAATAAAGTGTAAATACATGTTGAACCATCCAACACACATACTTTAGCAGTATTAACTGCTGCTCCATATCCAGTGCAGATCCCACAGCCGAGGAGACAGACTTTGTCCAGAGGAGCAGCAGGATCAATCTTGGCCACAGCGATCTGGTTCATCACAGTGTACTCTGAGAAGGTGCTGGTTCCCAAAAACTGCAGCACCTTCTTGCCCTTACAGGTAAACCTGGTATCGTCTAATGACATCACATCATAACGCTCAGCAGCCCTGAACAGAAATGAATTACAGTGATTTGAAATGTATGCATTGCATTTTTCTGTCCTGGGTTCTTGTTACTAGAATAAAATGAAAGGTACAATGTGTTCCATTTCTGAAAGTTCTTCTATGTATATACTGACTACTAAACCACATGTATAAGCATGGAGCTTAAATTGGTCATATGCCACCCAACAAGTCTATGACTTTATGAGAAGCTAATGTAGCATACTGGGGAGCAGAACATTCCAGAGCAATACACAAAGATCCAAAGACCCTTTTTCAAAGCTGTAAATTTGGTAAGACACCATTTCAGAGGACATCTGCTGATCAGATGTTTACTAATAAAGGACCACTAACAGCTGTTTTGGAGACAACAGGATGCCTCCTACTTCCACCAGAATCTGATAAGGGTCAAAAATTGTCAACTGTGAGGAAAACCACACCTCTGCAGAAGAGGATTGGCATTCTGACCTTCTGACCTCCCTACCCAACACACAGAACTTTCTACACAGGAATGAATTGAACAGCTTAAATAAGAACATCAAGGAAATGCAGCATCACCACAGTGATAATCTGAACTCAGCCTCTGTTACCAGATTGATCTGAACCAGTATGGAAGAACGCATCAAATCTGAAATGTTTGTGGTCCAAATATTCAGATATTGGGGTCCAGTGCTAGTTGTAATGTTATTTTCTGTCTCCTGAGCCTGTGCCATTTGGAGGGAAGTGATATACAGTATATCTTGTCACTGGAAGTACTTTGCTCTGTTCAAACATAAAAATGTTACCTTACTACAGGTATTTGTTTCAAAAGCTTTATGTTGTGAAACACTGAGATTTGGAAATTTGTGTTTCTTGTGCCTTAACTTGTCATTTTGTAAAGATGTTTCATATTTTTGCTTTTCTTTATTTTTTTATTTAGAAATTCCAGAATTTGCACGTTATTTTACATTTTTGTCTGTCTGACCACATCATTTCCAAAAAATAAATCAGACGTTACAATCAAACAGTTACTCAGTACTTGAGTAGTCTTTTCACTAAATACTTTTTTACTCTTACTTGAGTAATTTTTGGGATGACTACTTTTTACTTAATTTTTGCTACATTAATAAAGAAAAAAAGAGCTCACCATCCTTTTTCACACTGGTTGGTCTTCGGACTCTTACAGAAACGGCAGTCTCCACACTGAGAGATGAACAGAGGGATGACTGCGTCTCCTGAAAGATGAAAACAATTTGACATGTTAAATGAACTTCAGGCTAATTTACAAGAAGAGAACAGATTGGAAACAGTTTTTTTTTCTTGAACTGGACTGAGTGGAGAAAGAAATATGGGCCATCACTCAAATTAAACAGGGGATGTTGTAAGCTTTAGCTGACCTGGCTGAAATTCAGTGACACCTGGACCGACACTTTCTATGATGCCAGCTCCCTCATGGCCAAGGACTGCTGGGAACCCATCTTTATTCATCCCCTCAAATAGGTGGTACAGATCTGTGTGGCACACCCCAGTTGCCACAATCTGCACAAAAGACAACAAACATAAAATGAAATTACAGAAGATTCTTTTGAACACAGATATTGTTTTTTCTGCGTAGCTATATTAGTTATATCATTTGCTAAACCCTTTCTGTGAACAGCAAGAGTTAAGAGGGAGGTGTAGGGATTACAAAACTAAAGAGCTGAAGTGTAAGGAATGGATTGAACTCCAATTTTAGATGTTACAATATAAAGCACTATTGCTGGTATGTTAAGCTAAATACCTAGCCTGCTCCTTGTGTCCCCCACAGCCCATGATAGATAATCAGATGAGCAGCATGAGCCAGCATATCACCGAAGTTATGAAATGCCCCCCCCTTCACTGACGTTTTGTTAAGTACTCCCAGGACACCTCAGAGAGGCTTAACAGTTGGCTGTGGTGTCTCAGAGTCCCCCTTCCATGCCAGCTCCCACCCTCCACCATCTCCACGAGCAGAACATTCCAAAATAACTGCACAATCCATACCGTATTGTGATGTTCAGTGGACCCAGGCTCTGTACATGCAAGCTCCAGGTAGTGACAACACTGATACCACCTACCCTATTTAGGCCCCCAACTGGCGGCCATCTCTCAATTGTCCAATCTGTCCATCTGTCCGATTGAGAGATGGCCGCCAGGCCATCCCAGAGGAAAATTTTACTGCTCAAAGCTTGCTCTTCTACAACTCAGGAGACAAATTTGAGATTCTCATGTCAGCCTCATTTTAGTTTCTATTTTGTCTAAAGGTTTCTCATATGTTTCTCCTAAAATTCACTAGGTGAGACAGGATAATTAGAGGGAGTCATACTTGAGACTTGTGGGAGATACCTTGCTAATCTCAATACAGTGTGTTTAATGGCTCCTTTATTTCTCCTCTGGAAAAGAAAATGAACAATAGTGGAGCTCCTACGGAGCAATATGTGAGATTCACTCACACATGAACATGACAGACTCAGAATCGAACCCCGATTATCTGGGTGTGAGACAGCCACTCTACCCACTGAGCTATGCCACCCTATGCATATATTAAATTGCACACACACACACCTTATAAATGCTGCAACAAATAAGAAGTTGCCAGAATACAGCCTAAACATCTTGAGGCACTTATAATAATATATGGTGACTTCAATCATGTCACCCTAGTCTGGGAATACCCAGACTGCCTGTGCACTCATTGTCATTTCGTTTACTAGGCAGTCTGGCGACCTGGGGTTGAATTTGTCCCTGAGTCAGGGATCCAATCACAGGACGGGGAGGGACAGTTAGACGATGACGCACACTAAGCGACTACGCGCAATGCATGATGGGTTGTTTGAGAAGAAGCGTTACCTTTGTTGTCGTGTTTCCGAAGGAACAAGCTAGTGGACTCGGTGGGTTTGGGCAGGTCTTTTTCAAAGTCCTCGGTGTCTTGGACGGGGTGGGTTCACGTTGTCTTTTCGATACGCTGCTTAACCGGACGTTCTCTTCCCATTGCCTGAATAAAGGAAAGTCTTTTTCAAGCCGACCGAGTGTGGAGGTGCAGCGCTGGCAGCATCTGTTTGACTGCTCCGGCTCCGGGGTGACTATCAGGTCCATCATCGCTAACCTATCTGATATGGTCGGCGTTGTTTTTGACACAAACATATCTGTGGAGTGTGCATAAACACGGGGTCCACTTTCCCTCATGTTTACTTTACATAAACGGCAAGAATCGTCCGGCGACATGGCGAAAGAAGCAAACACATGAGCAAACACAGCAATGATTCTTTTTCGTGGTGCTGCCGTCGCTCTGCATTTACGTCAGCGGCTAGCAGTGACACGATTGGCTGTGAGCTTCAACTGCCCCAGACTGACTGACATATGCAGCGCCCAATCAACGGCTGTGGAAAATTTTAAACTGCTCCACCCCTACAAGAAAATGAATAGCAGGTACCCAGCCTGTATCTCACTTGAGATTCAGGCTGGTGGTAGCCAGCCTAATGTCACCCTCTCCTCCCACTTGACTGGATTTATCATTCTAAACACCACGGATCATCCACTCATAATATCGTGATGGGCCTCTCTCTGGACTGCAGGACGGAAAGATATAGAAGATCTTTGTACCCACAGTGATCAGGCTTTATAATTCTATAGCAAATAGTAGATGAGCTGACAGACAAATGAATTTCCCTTTTGGGATGAATAAAGTAATCTGAATCTTTATTAATTAATTAAAAAAAATATCATGTGGATTACAATAAAGTCAACATGCTAGATGATTAAAAACAACCAAAACGTTGATCTGAGTCTGAGAATTCAATGAGCGCGTGTGGAGATCTCTTCATTTGTTCTCTCTGAGCTTAGTATGAGATGCATGAACTGAAGCTGGGATGAGAATAGATGGAGTTCTTAGAGAGAGCTCTCTGATTTCTCTGCCTGAGATCACAAAGAGACACAAAAGTTGAGAAACTCTGAGAATTATATGAGAGCTTGTTAAGATCTCTTCTGAAACTTTAAAGGAGACTAAACTGAGATTTAGTGCATCTTATTGCTCAGGAGAAAAAAATGAGACACAGGAGAAATAAGCCTTAGTCTCAGTTTGGCGTCATACAGATCTCAAAGTTGTCTAGGAGAAGTAAATGAAACATTTTTGAGATCTCTTTTTGAATTTTCTTTTCCTCTGGGATCTCTCAATTGTCCTTCGACCTTCAAAAAATTCCTGGATCCAGACGGTGATTCGGATCACCTCCACAATCTAATCGATTCTTATTCTTGCTCTTCCGGACATCCTGTAAAAATTTGGTGAAAATCCGTCCACGACTTTTTGAGTTATGCTCTTAACAGACAAACAGACAGACAGACAGACAGACAGACAGACACACACACACACACACACACAGACGGACAGACAGACAAACGGCATGGCGGAGGTATGCGCTCTCTGAGTGCTTTTCTAGTTCTGTCTGTGACTGACTGTTAATTTTTTTTTAAAATCTGCTGATTATTGTGTCAAGTTTGTGGTAGACCAGACTTATTAACCACCTCCACTGCACTTTTGAGTTCTAATGTCTCACTAAATGCAAATGTCACTCATTCACTAATTCTTACTTATAAGCACAGTGACACATCTGCGTATATGTATGGGCCTTGTTGTGGACATCTCTCACCTTGATGCGGACCTCGTTGGCCTGAGGTGGAGCCACTTCAATTTCTTCAATCACCAGAGGCTTGTTGGGCTCCCAGGCAACTGCTGCCTTGCACTTGATGACCTACAGAAGCAGTGATGTTGGCATGAAATTTCACATTTCTATGTGCTGCAGGGGTTTCACTAAACCAGGATGGCACTCTGAGAACTACCCACTAATACGTGTTCATTTTGAAATGCATTAAAATCCAAATTATTATTTCTTTGTATTATGCTTGGCTGTACTGTGGTTAAAAATGTCACTCCCCAGATGCTTTAATGTCAAAGGAAACACTCATTTAAAGGCATCAAAGTGACTTACTTGCATTTTTTTGATTGCATGTAAACAGCACAGTAAAGAGTACACTGTCTTACATACAGTTGGTCCGTAAAAAAATGAAACATCATATAAAACGCAACAGTTTAAGGTCCAGATGTGTTATTTGGCAAACCCTTCATTTGACAGAACAGTATAATTTAGTTTAGGCTTGGCACATTTACTATTACTGACTAAACCATTGAGTTATTCAGCTGTTATGATGGAGTCCCTACAGTGAGTTTTTTTGGCTTCCACTTTTATCGTTATTGGCCTCCTACCACTTTGTCTTTGCCAGAATCAACAATTGCACAAGATTGCTTGGAAATTTTCAAATGGGTTGAATCAGGACACGAAACCACGTAGGCACGGGGAGAACATGCAAACTCCACACAGAAAGCTCTCAGGCTGAAATTGAAATGCAGGACCTTCTGGCTGTGACCACTGTTTCGGTGTGCCAGCCGGGTGGAATAAACATGCATATGGAACTACATATACATTAATAACAACATATGAGAGCACTGAAACACTTTTGGTTGCATTTATAAATATTAGTGCATTTATTAGAGTCACCCAGCCAAACCTAACCACTAAATTAACCTCGCAAACAGTCAAATACAACATTTATGATCACTTGAATGTTTTAAATCCAAATAAAATCTGTTTTGCATAGATTTGTTTTACTACCTACTTTGCTGAAGTTTAAAGTATTCCACTTTGAAAAGCACAATCAAACATCACAGCTAATATGAGTACTCTCCTATAGAATTCTGTACCTACCTTACCAGCTGTAGCCATATCTGCAGCAATGATAGGACTCAAACAATGAGAGCAGAGTTGAGAAGGACAGGAGTTGCTGGACTGCAGAATGAGAATGAGAACTAGATCTGGATTTGATGTTTAAATACTGCTGCTGGGTAAGGAGTTATGCAAACATTCAGATGGGCTGAGACTTTGAGGATTTAAGATTATGGTTGGACACCGGAAATTACTGATGGCTGTAAAAAAAAATGAAAAGAAAGAAAGAAAAAAACAAAAGAGGAGAAAATAGAAAAAGAAAGAGTGGCATAGACAGAAATTTTTTTTAGATCAGTTCTTGGTGTTTTTAAGGCAAACTTTATTTGAATGATGGTGAAAAGCTATTTAAATGATAAGTGCCATTTTAACACTTTATATTACATGCAGTCCAAGTGCATACTGCCACAGTCCTTATTAGATGAGCAGCAGCAGCTGCGGGATCTGCTGCAGCTCATCACCAATCTCTCATCCCCCGTGACTATACATAGTCCGGCACTGCACTGCGCAAAGCATCGGATTGTTCTCCTCCACTTCCCGTCTCCATGCAGCGAGACACATGAACAGAACCAATGGAGCAGCACGCCCTTCTCCCTCCCCCCCACCGCCCACCAGACAGTGGGCGTCACCTGCCCCACCCCCCGACCGCCAGTGACGTGCGGTCAGGGGAGGCAGGTGAGGCACGGCCTCACCTGTCATCATGACAATTAAAAAAAAGAAAAAAGAAAGTGTATGTCGTTGTTTCTCTCTCTGGTGTCCGTGATGTGCAGGTGAAGGAGAGATGTCCGTGACACTGACTTTCTTTAAAAGTACTTTATTAAAGGAAAGAGCAGCATCAGTACAGACAGAACCTGCCTGGAAGGAGTCGGCCAATTGAATCCCTGCCGACAGTGACCAGTAATCAGGTTTTATAGGTTTTAACATGTAATACATGTAACAGATCAGATACCACATGTACATAAATAAATATTAATATTTTCCACTGATCTGTGTTAAAAATGCATTTGCAGTATGACTACGCATTTCTGACATTTTATTGAGTAAAAATTGCCGAATTTGAGTTTTTCCAATCAAATCTAGGGCAGAAACCCCGGGTGAGGCAGGGGCAAACTGTGCCTCACGTCTGACTGCATGATCCAATACAAAGTGGGTTGCATGACGCATGCCTGTTTCTGTTCCTCAGCATATCGCCAATATGGACTTTACAGAAATATTCGTTATACACCATGACTTTCTGCAGTCTGTGTAATGTCTTTTATGTATGTGTGAGAGAACTATTCCTGCTGATCGCTGCGATCCAGTGCAGAGAAAAGTCAGCAGGTGAGGCACTCAGTACTCTGCCTCAACTCAAGGGGGCTTACGCAAGCTGGCAGGTGCTTTCTCGCTGCAGTGCTGGCTTCAACAGGGGAAATCCAAAGTCGGTGTCATGCTAAAGCCAGTAGGTCTGCACACATCTCTATACTTTAATTTGTTTACAGTATATATGAATTGCTTAAGGGCTGCACAGTCAATGCAAAATAACTCATGAATGTATCTGTATATAAATAAGCTGCTGGATCCACAGCGGGCTGCACAGCGGTGTAGTGGTTAGCACTTTCACCTTGCAGCAAGAAGATCCCCGGTTCAAATCCCGACCTGGGCCTGGGATCTTTCTGCATGGAGTTTGCATGTTCTCCCTGTGCATGCGTGGGTTTTCTCCGGGTACTCCGGCTTCCTCCCACAGTCCAAAAATATGCTGAGGTTAATTGATTACTCTAAATTGCCCGTAGGTGTGAATGTGAGTGTGATTGTTAGTCTGTATATGTAGCCCTGCGACGGGCTGGCGACCTGTCCAGGGTGTCCCCTGCCTTCACCAGAGTCAGCTGGAATAGGCTCCAGCACCCCCCGCGACCCTAGTGAGGATAAAGCGGTGTATAGAGAATGGATAGATGGATGGATGAATTGCTTAAAACACAAGATGGGTGCTCTATCAGTAGCTATAAAAGAAAGTTCTTCATAGGACAAATATTTTCCTGTGTATATGTTTGTGTTGGTTTGTGAGTGTAATTGAAAGATGAATGCTGATGGATGTGAAGCATTATCAGTAGATGCATGCTGTTGGATGAATCGTGAAATAAGATGCTTTTCTTCAGTTCTTACAATCGTAAATCTGACTCTTGAGGAGTCAGTGCCTCACCAGCCATGAACCTCACCGCACGTCACTGCCGACCGCCCAAACCCCACAAAGAACCAGAGGTGCAGAGCACCGGTGCACGCCTTCCCACTCAACTGCCGTCCCCCTGGGAGCCCGCCAGCTCCATGAAACTGACCCCCCACCCACACAAAAAATCCAAGCAAACAGACTGAGTAGTTAGTGCTGCATTCGTGCTGATTTGTGCCATTAAAATATTTGTTTGTGCTGTTATAATTTCTGAGATATAAAGTTATATTTTTGGGCAGTGATGTCATCATCCCCCAGCTTGCTCCAAAATGAACCAGATTGGTCTACTTTTTTTGTGTGTGTTTTGTTTGTGCTGATTTGTGCCGTTAAAACTTTCGTTTGTGCTGCTATACTTTCTGAAATACTACAAGTTTTATTTTTATGCAATGACAATATTTCCTTCAATGAAGGAAAGATGACGAGCAATGAAGCGATCAACTCGAACAGGCAAGTTTTCGTGTTTGAAAAGGCCATGTTTTATATTTCTGAACTCTTCTTCAACAGTGGCTGAGCTTGCTGTGATGCTGGTGCTTTGGAAGAGAGGGACCATTATTCCTGTCCAGAGTGGTAAGCTACTTGAAAGTCATATTATATGGGGAACAATCTCAGGGAGGAAATGAATATTGTCTCGATCCCCGTTAGCTGCGGCAAGTGGCCTGCTCTCCTCGCATATTTCTGTTACCCAATGTCGAAAGTCTGGATCTCACCACATGGATCCACTGTTTTCATTTCCTCTCTCTTCTTCTGGAATCTGGGCTTTGCGGTATTTCTTGCACCTTTCTGATATGAAAGGGACTCAAGAAGTGCCGTTACCCTCTGCCTCACTGAGGGCAACAGCAATGATAGTACGTAAGATCTGTTTTGCGTGGTCCAAGGATTGCGACTGAAGAAGCTGTGCTAATGACCTGACAAAGAAATCTTTGACATGATGTGCTTTGTTTTTCAAGCAGTCCCACTGGCAGATCATTTTGATGCAGTGTGCAACATCAACCCTGACAAGGGGGAAGTTTTGCAGACTGGTTCTCACGTAAGACATGAAAGCATTCATTAATGTAGGTCTTCAGATCAGGATGAGCAGTGAAAGCTTTGACCAGAGCTCCATGAATGGCCAGGAAAAAATCACTCACAACTTCCTTTGGAACAGCTGCACCTGCACGAATCCATTCTGTCAACCAGTTTGCAATGTCATTAACATCATGTCTCTCTGACAGCATTTGCACCACTGGGACACTGGAGCGGTTGTGTGCTGTGAGAGCGCCTTGATACAGGAAGATATGGCCAGATGTACCATTTGGTCTCACCAGTTTTCTCACTACTGAGCCAGTTGCATCAAAACACACTGTTGGGTAAGATGTCTTGGAGAATGTCTTCTACACGTGTAGCTGAGTTTGACTAGTGAGAGAAAAACTTATCTAGTCCAATGTCTCAAATGCTACCACTGTGAGCTGCACTATATTTTAATAATTGCAAAGATATGATAGGATCTTTGTCCCCTAATTCCAGATCTTTTCTGTTGTTTGGCTTTCCGCAGTGTGGCCAAATTCAGAAGGTGGCTTGGCTCAGGATCTCCAACATCCATTAGATCTGCTGCCTTTGCTGACCTCCATACAGCTGGTTTCATCCTGCCCTCACTCACCTCTTTCTCAATCTGCTCACGCATTTTTCCATGATCTTCCACATCAGATCAGTTATGACATGAGTCCAAGAGCCAGACTTCAAAATTTAGTATTCCTTTTTCTGAGACGGAAAAAGATTGTCTTTGTATTGCACTCATTATGGAATAAATTAAACCCATTCCTCAAAAGGTACTTCAAGCTGAAAAGCTTGACAGTCTTTCCGTCTAGGAGAAATGCAACCTGAGTCTGACTCCGTGTCAACAGTACTTTCAGGATCACTTTCCTGGTCACTGAATTCCAAAGCTGACCAGATGTTATGTCTGTTCAGCTTCACAAAAGTGTCAAAGTCATTTCAAAAAGATATTTTCCAGCAATAACACAGGTAGAACTTCTTCAGATGTTATTACATTAGTTATTATACATGTTATATACATTAACACGTTATAAACGTTGCAGACCACAGACGTCATGAATTTAGGTCAAGGTATTTGCAGGCAGCTGGTGAAAGCCTTGCCACAGAAGGTGGTGTTGATGTCTACGGCGCAGATCACAGACGTCATCAGCATGGGTCATGTGATCGTCTCTAAATAGAAGTCGTAATATCTCAGAAACTGTAGCAGCACAAATGAACATTTTAGCGGCACAAATCAGCACAAACAAAGCACTATAAAAGTAGATTGCCCCATGGGGACAAATAAAGTAAAAAAAAACAGTGTAGTTAATTTTGGGGAAGAGTGGGGATGTCATCACGCAAAAATAAAGCTTGTATCTCAGAAAGTACAGCAGCACAAACGAAAATTTTGATAACACAAATCAGCATAAACGAAGCACTAAAATAGTAGACCAGTCTGATTCATTTTGGAGCAAGCTGGGAGGATGATGACCTCTGAATGACATAAAAAATAATCTTTAATATCTCAAAAACTATAGCAGCGCAAGCAAAAATTTCGACGGCACAAGTCAGCACAAACGAAGCACTAACCACTCAGCCTGTTTGCTTGGATTTTTTTGTGTGGGTGAGGGGTCAGCTTCACTGAGCTGAGCCCACCTCATCTCTGGCCATTGCAGCCGCGCTCCCCCAGGTGCCGACCGCCGCTCGTGTCCTTCCCCCTAGACTGCCGCGCCCCCAGAGCCCGCCTTTCCCCCTCCCTCACGAGTCATGAGTTTCAGCCACAGCTGGCATTTTTGTGGTATTTTTTGAGAGTTTGTGAATAAAACGCCTGTAATTTCCAGTCTGCCTCATGTCTGCTCTGCACAAGTGGGTTCTAAAATTCTTCTAATCTGTAACACATAGTTAACCTCTAGCCCTGCTTATATGTGACTGGCCACGTTTAACAATGTGTACTGGAGAACAAAGCTTCAGTTTCTGCACATTAACAGCAGCAGTTGCTAAACAGACTCAGCATGCGGGCTGATTTCTATGAACAGTGTAAGAAGGTCTGTGCAACATATTTTTGGATAATATTCAACAAGCTCTTTCGAGCCACACCTCCTGTGTCATTGGTCCTTCCACAGGAATGTAAGTTGTGGAGGAGAAGAGAGGAGTCAGGCAAGAATTTAACAAAATAAGACATCCTTGCTTTGGAGCTGTTCATGTAACACTAGAAATGACATGATATGACACAGCTGCATCACCTGTCCATTATTTAGTTAAAAGCAGTCAAATGAGAAGAACGTTCACAATTACTTATAGTATATATTTAAGTTCAATTCATTTCACAGCATGACAAATATTTAATGAAGTAAATGCTCCACTGACTTTTGTTGTGATTTAGCAATGCCAATAAAAATTTATTCTATTCTATTCTATTCTATTCTATTCTATTCTATTCTATTCTATTCTATTCAAGTCACAGAAACACTGTGAACTGGACTGTAGAAATAGTGATATTTTGGATATTATCATTACTGTGCTGATACTAGTTCTGAAGTCTAACATAAAGACAGCCAGAACACAAAAAAAACACAGCCACTCTGGATTTAAAACATCCAGTCTTTGTAACAAATATTGGCAAGCTGCTGAAACTCTAAAACTCGTTCTCAACATAGCACTTGTTAGAAACACCTTCAAACGAATCTCAAGTTCATCTGATTAGAGCTGACAGTGAATGTTGCAAGATTTATTATGTTAATTTATGTTTTCTTTTTAATATTTCTCCATCCATATTACGAGTAGGAGTATTAAATAATGCCTGTATATGTTTCTCCACTAAATTATAAAATGTAGGGAAAATGTTTGCTCAATTGGGGTTAGTGTTACTTTATGCAGAAGTATTAAATAGTCTAATTGATATTTGGCCAGCGAAGTATTTCATTTAGACAAATGTAATAATACAGCATTTTAAGCACCTTTTGTTGCGCTGTCAAGAGGAACTTCAAGAATTGCAGAGGAATTATTAAAATTGACAGGATATGTATAAAATTTCAGTAGCTAGAATTAACACAAATAAGGGACCAGATGTGAACAACAAAACAATTGAGGCAACTTGGCTTAGTTATGGTACATTTATTAAACTACACAATAACAGTTAACTATGATAGAACAAAACCACACATGAAGACAAACAACTACACTAAACAAACACGGCAGTGAATGTGAGTGACGGAAAAGGGAAGGAAGAGAACACAATATTTTAGAGTAATATTGGGGTTAATATTACATTTGATATACAGCCATGGCCATAAGTTTGGACACAAGTACCATGACGCTTGTGAATCTTAGAAAATACCACAAAATTGTCACTTACAATATAAATACCAGTCATAGCCATCAACCAACATGAAATACATTCACAAGCGTCATGGTACTTGTGTCCAAACTTATGGCCATGGCTGTATGGTGTTCTGGGGGAAAGGAATAAATAGACCATGTGTTGTCTTGCTTGTCTATAATCAGCAGACGAGGCGTGCTAGCTGGTCTTTTAACTTTTATTATGACCACAACAATCTACATATATACTAGCATGTCGCTCACAACCAGCCCATCTACATGTGACTGGACGTCCGGCCACTTCCTGGTTCTGCCCCCGTGGCATGCTGGGTTATGTAGTTCTTTTACACAAACACTCATTACAACACATCTTCCCCCTTTTAAAGAAAAACAATATCAACCAAAACCGAAGCGATGCCAAAGCCTTGCAACTTTACTCTCATCCCTTAAAACACAATATATTAGAAGAAAAAACAATCTCTGACATTAGAACTTAACTTTTTCTTCTCTTTACACCAACACTTGTTATTTTTTTTTTATTTTTTATTTGAACTTGTAGCTATTGCTATTTGCTTATTAACCTGACATTCTATCAAGTCTTTAACAACTCTCTATCAGTCTTTTAGGAGGGTGAACATGTCTCCTCGGTCTTGACAGTACTTCAACAGCTGGTGACTTCACCTGCTTGGAAAGTTTTACAGCAGCTGGGGATGCAGATGCTGCTGTCGAACTACAATCAGCGGGTTCAGGTCCACTCTCAGTGTTCTGTAGCCTCCATTGAGTCCTTTTCAACAGTCTCTTTAGCTGGGTCTTCATCAGCTGACTGTAGTTGAAGATCCGTACGATTCCTCCTCAGGGTAGAACCACTTTCTGTCTGGATCCTGTAGGAACGCGGCGCAACTTCCTCGTCCACGTGTCCCTTCTGTCTCCAGGAACCTGTGGAAGCGTCTCTGAAACTTACTAAATCTTCAGGCTTCAAAATAGGCAGGTTTTTTGTTGATCGATCATGCAACTGCTTTTGTTTCTGCTTTTCTCCCTCCTTTGTCTTTCTGACTTTGTGTGCACCTTTAGGTGTAAGCAGATCTTCATTTACTGGCAGGTTGGAGTGAATACACCTTCCCATCAGCATTTGGGCTGGAGGCAGTCCATTTTGCAGAGGTGCACTCCTGTAAATCAGCAAGCTTTTCTGGAAATCATCTCTGTCTTGCGCTTTCGTCATCAGATTCTTTACTGTTTTCACAGAGCTTTCTGCCAGCCCATTGGATTTTGGATAGTTTGGGCTTGAGGTGAAGTGTTGAAAACCCCATTCTTTTGCAAAGGCATCAAACTCACAGCTAGAAAATTGGGGTCCATTGTCTGAGAAAAGTTCACATGGAACTCCATGTCTGGCGAAGACGGTTTTGAGGTAGCTGATGACCGCTTTGCTTGATGTAGACTGTAGCGCTCCTACTTCAGGATAATTAGAGAAGTAGTCTGTGACCACAATGTAGCTCTTTCCATCACAGTCAAACAGGTCAGTCCCAACCTTGTAGTATGGTCGATGGGGCACTGGATGAGTCATCAGCGGCTCAGCCTGTTGCTTTGGTCTGTAGGTGCGGCAAAGTTCACAAGACGCTGTTGTCTGGCTGATGTCTTGATTAATTCTTGGCCAGTACATTACCTCTCTTGCCCTACGTTTACACTTGACTTCTCCAAGGTGTCCCTCGTGTATCTTTTGAAGCATTTGTTTACGTAGTGAAGATGGAATAACAAACTTGCTCCCTTTCATCACTAAGTCATCCACCACTGTGAGCTCTGCTCTGCAATTCCAGTAATCTTGTATTATTACTGGGCAGTCCTTTTTGTTTTAAGGCTGTAGCGATATTGCCTTATTAAACGTTAATTTAATAAGTATGCACTTGTTG
This sequence comes from Acanthochromis polyacanthus, assembly GCF_021347895.1. Taxonomy (NCBI): domain Eukaryota; kingdom Metazoa; phylum Chordata; class Actinopteri; family Pomacentridae; genus Acanthochromis; species Acanthochromis polyacanthus. The sequence goes on along the minus strand of NC_067113.1, from coordinate 12,505,260 downwards.
ATGATAGTTTATTAATCGGGGCACCACCCGGAGTTTAATCTACCGGGAAATTATGAATCAATCTTAATAAAAATATTATTAATGGATTGAAAATTTTGATTAGTTAGTCAGTCTAATATCTGAATGTCGAGAATCCTCGTAAAACATTGACCCCAGTCAACACATATAAACGCAAAAGAGACTGTAATTGTGGTTTAAATGAAAGATATTTATTGACTAAAACTAATAACAAAACAGTGATTAATACAGTAATAAGTATAATAGGTGTGTGTGTGTGGGTGTAGGTGATTATAGATGTGTGTGTGTGTGTGTGTGTGTGTGTGTGTTGTTCGCCAGTCTAGCCTTTTTTAACCCTTGCCTCAGGTTAAAGTTGGTCCAGCTCTCCGTTTAAAGGGTTAGATTCTATCTGCCTATTAGTATTTCACCTAACAGGTTTCAGCAGAATAAATTAAGCTGGAATCGAGAGACACTCGCCCAGGTTCTAACTGCCTTGCATCCGAATGTCTCACCCCTCTTATCTGATAAATGCTATCCCACCAAGCAGCCTTTCTTAGTAGTAGAATTGATCTATCATTCACATTCGTTATCGGTCAGCTTCTCTCTAAGGACTTGCCTGCACTTGGTGCTATTCCTGGGTTCGTTTTAGAGGTTTGGAAAGAACTAACCTCAGGGGTAATGTTTAAACACTCTCACTTTGGACTAAGTAACCTTTAAGAACCATTGGATTGAATGCACACAATCAACTTAACTTTTTACCACTATGCAGATTTTCAGTGGTTTATAATAATTTCATTAGGCTTCTCTTTAAATGCAATAGAGCGTTTTATTAAGCAAATTTTAGCAAGAGCACAGCATCAATTCATGATTAAAACAATTAATTATTCTTGATTAAAAATGAGACTAAAGTAAATAAATTGAGCGTACCTGACAATCTTCTCTAATTATTAAATTTAGGAGAGAGAGCGAACAGCATGGCCACTACCTTATCACTCGGTCTTGTCTTGCGTCTGGGAAAAGCACTCAGTTGTCCGGAGGACTCGGTACGATGTCTTCTTTGTGGACAAAAGGATCTTATCCCTCGGCAGGGGGGAGCGGAGGAGTCCTGTGAGCCAATCGTGGTCTGGCAGTTATCTCTGGAATTGGCTGGAACGTTAGTGCTTACGCCCCAGCTGTCTTCTCTGTGGTATGGTGGTGATGGAAAACCCTCGTCTGTTCAGGCTGTAGTGGGTCACTGGGTCTCCCAGCCCCGGGGAGGGGAACAGCCCGGTGCTGTTGCCTCCTTTGCCTCTTCGGGTGTAGTCGGTTCTTCCCTCTATTGGTTTCTTCTGGATAACTGCAGAACCTCTTAGGACTCTCCGTTTGGCAGAGTGTGGTCTTCGCTTGTTGAACAAAGTCAGAAAAAGACTTTGCTTCCAACGATGTCCTCAGCGGTCTCTGGAGCCTAAGTCCCGCGTCGTCTTCCCGTCTCTTGGGCAAAAGAGGAAGGTGAAGATTCTTCAGAACTCCGGCCAAGTTCCCTTTGCAGCTCCTCTTAGCAGCTCCGGCGAACGACTCCCCAATAATGTCTCTGCTCTCCCATTCTTATACTCTCTCCAGACACACAAAACTGGCTAGGTACGCCCCCTTACACCGTCTAACTTATGCAATCAACTTTGTCATCACATACAGCAGTAATACAGAAGTCATGTTGTTACAGCAAATACCCAGTGTCCACATTCTGTTTAACACACACACATTCCAGCCCACCCTTTTGGGTTTTTCCCAAACTTCCCTTTTTTCTGAGGAGGCTGCAATGTCATTGTGGCTGCCGAGTCATGGTGACTGTTGTTTACTGCACTTCTGCTTTCTTAAGGCCTGGACACACAAGCCTATGAGGCCTGTACGCACACACAGAGCCTAAAAAAGGATTACTTCACACAGAATCACTTCTTAAATCATTCCTCTCACTCTAAACACAATAAATCATCTGGATTATTACTTTAATCAAATCAACACTTCAAAAATGTATATATATATTTCAGCAAGCATAATCATATGGTTAACTTATAATGTTTCTTCTTAAGATCTTTACTCATCTGCTTCAAAGCCTTTGTTACCTTAGGGCCATAATGAGCCTGAGTCCTCTCTGAGACCTCAACATCTGCTTCTTACTTGACAGTGTGTAGGTGATTATAGATGTGTGTGTGTGTGTGTGTGTGTGTGTGTGTGTGTGTGTGTGTGTGTGTGTGTGTGTGTGTGTGTGTGTGTGTTAATTATTCAGATTTGCATTTGTAACTAGGATTATGGACTGAGTAATCAGACCGCTGAAGGTATGACGAGATGATTAATAATTTGGAAAATGAACGACTGATAAGTGACTAAACGGAGTTATTAAAAGCGGACTTTGGAAGCTATTTAAGGAAGATTTCAAGCTATTTTGAGACGTCAACCCAATAATTCAGATCACACCAATGTGTTTGCTGGCTTACTTTGTTGGAGAACGGGTCACTCACGAGGTCCGGCTGGGACTGCGTTGCCTTGAACGGACCTGACTATACGGGTCGGCTGATGCTCCGGCCGTGAAGTCTGTCGCTATGGCAACGTCTTGGCGTCCTGCCGTCTGGTAGCTGTTGGTGCTTTTGAGTGCCTCTGGTTCGGTTCGGGCCAACTGGGTGGATCTCAGCAGATGGTGAGAAGAACGCAGGAGCCGTTCTTCCTTCTCAGGGGTTGACTTGACCGAAAAATAGCTTGATAACAAAACAAAACTGCAGGCTCTTGGTTTGTCTCAGTCAGCAGTTTTGGCTGGAGAACAGATGAATAGAGAGCCGCTAAAAAAACAGGATCGAATTAGTTCTTGATTAAAAAAAATAATTGTCGTCAAACAAAAATGGGCTTGATTTGTTTAAATAGTGAGCGAAGATATCTATTCTTTGATTTAAAAGAAAAATGATTAAGAGTCGTGGTTAGCAAAGGCCAGCTCTGCTACCAGGATAAGCTTAGAATAAAGAGGACAAAAGATAGTGAAAGGCGCCAAAGAAAGAACAAAAGAACCGCTCGAACTTAGTTTCTGTAAGCGAGTTAGTAAGAAGAGAGCAAAGGCGAAAAGAGAGTGAGCAACGTAAGATGGCTGGTTTTAAGGGTTTTCTCTGAGAAGGGGCGTGGAAGTGTCGGCTGAGGCGCGCATTCCTTTGAATCTGAAGGAGGAACCTCCTTGGGCTCAGAGGGGAGAGATGAAACCGGATCAAATAATGATTAAAAATATTAAAACGCGCAAAAAGAATGATCTGTTTACTCCTCCAGGGTCCTTACAATATATTTTAAACAATCAAAGATAAAATAAACTGATTATACAAGCTAGTCTAAGAATATGTGAGTTCTAGTTTCTATTTATATGTTCGTGTGCATTCTAATGGTTGTTATATGTATCACAGTGAAGACATGGTAACATACATTCATACAAGGCAGAATAAAACAGTTTTCACTTCTTTGAAACCTGGATAAAGCGAAGTTTTATAATTAATACACTGTAAATCTCGATAATGTCATGGCATTCCGACGTCAATAGGGGGCAATGTTGAGCTGTGGAAGCAAAATGTACTGTTCATGAATAACACAATAGGTTTGATAACTTTCGATCTAAACCAGCTAGAAAAACGGGAGTTGGTTCAAAATGCATGTTGACATCTCACTGTATCTTTTGTAAACACAGAACAACAAAAATACATTTCTGGATATGAATTTTAGAAGTTCTATGACTGAACAAAGGACAAAGTCTCTGCAGAGGTGAGAAGCAGGTCATTAGAATATTTATGACCCTGCTTATCTGATGGCAGACCGGGAGAGCAGCAGAGGTCCAGCTGCGAGGACACTTAGTTCATCAAAGCAGTTGTCGATCCTCAGGGCCAGTAACCCCCTGATTAACTTACTCAGCTGTCAGGGAATCACTGGACCAGCTCTCCATCCTACGGGTCCGGTTCTACTGCCCCCTGAGATCTTACTCAGAGGGATGCTGCAGAACTGTTAAGCTGGTAGACGAGGAAAATTCGCCTAGCTTTCTCACTGCCTTCATCCAGACGCCTATCCCTGCTTCCTCTGATAATTAATTTAACCGAGTAGCCACTTCGGTATAGTTAAACTTAATCACCAGACACGCCCGTTAACGGCAGCTTTTCCTCTCATAGATCTTGCACTTGGTAAATTGCTAGGTTTATTCAGACGTTATGGACATATAGACAACCTATAGGATATGTTTATATAGGCCCAACCTGGCCCCCATGACTAGGTAACCTTTCAGAACCTTGCTATTATCATGCACGCTGTAATCTGACTTTCTACATCCAGAGCTAGATGTATAAGTATTTATTCAGGGATAAAAATAGCACTTGCAATTTGTTGTCTTTAATTGCAGAATAATGCTTTATTAAAATATATTTAGCAAGGGCGTAGCAATAGCTCTTAATCATCAGACAATTAATCAAACATCAATATTCTTTCAATTGTTTAACACGACTCATAAGTGGAACTATGCTTTCATAAAAGAGAAGTAATATTCACCCAGATTACATAATTTGGAGGGAGAGCAGTCACGGTGTGGCCACACCCGGCTGCTCACCTGAGACCCGACAAGTGTTTGAGACCCGCCGGGGCCCAGGGGGAAGTGGACGGGGGTCCGGACCAGATTTAGAGCTGCATATATCCATTTTTGTTGTTTGGTCCAGTATTCCTCACATGGAAAATAGAGTTCAGTAATGTTCCTTCAGACGGCATTATTTCCAGATCACAGTTCTGTAATCCTCAATGCAGAAAGAGCAATTCCTTTAATCCATAACTCCATCAGAACAGTTATTCCTTTGCAGATCATGTTGAATTCCCCGTCCGAGTTACGTGGTAATCATCCACTGTGCTCAGACTGATGTCTGGATTGCACCCAGGCAGATACCCGCAACAATCTCCCAACTTACGTCTCGATCAGACGTAATTTATACACACGTGGACAAAATTGTTGGTACCCCTCAGTTAAAGAAGGAAAAACCCACAATTCTCACTGAAATCACTTGAAACTCACAAAAGTAACAATAAATAAAAATTTATTGAAAATTAAATAATCAAAAACAGCCATTACTTTTGAATTGTTGATTAACCCTTTAAGCTTCAGTCAATTCCAGCCGTTTTCAGTACAAAAAATCGCTAATATTCTATTTTTAAATAAAAAAAATTACGAAAAATACGGGGAATATTGGACGCACATCACGAGGTGCATTTCCTTGAAAATGACCGATTCGGGGATTTTATACGACTTCAGGACATGTTTTGGACAAAATAGTTTACTGGCTTGTGTCGTCTGGATGTAAAAGGTTGGATTATGGCCGTTTTTTGTGGAATCTTTTTTTGTGTGTGTAGTAATGAACCCGGAAATGTGAGTCGCGCTGTGTGCGTTGAAGCCGTGTATAGAGAACGGATGGATGAATATTTGTTTTTGTCGGACAAATGTGTTTTTCTCACCCGCTGTGGTAATCACATCTGAAAGTGGTTTATACCGGCGGATTCATGAGAATCTAAGCTTTCCATCGGCGTATAGTGTTTGTATAATCGTGTTTGCAGCCGTCGGACATTCTTGAAATTCCTATGCAAATTAGTAGGTGTACTGCCGGCGGTACACCTACGACGCACTGAAGCGTAAAGGGTTAACATAATTATTTAAAAAAACAAACTAATGAAACAGGCCTGGACAAAAATGATGGTACCTCTATAAAAGATTGAAAACTATTTGACCAGAGTGACATGATTAACTCAGGTGTGTCATTTAATTGACATCACAGGTGTTTCCAAACTCATAATCAGTCAGTCTGCCTATTTAAAGGGAGACAAGTAGTCACCCTGCTGTTTGGTGAAAAGGTGTGTACCACACTGAACATGGACAACAGAAAGCGAAGGAGAGAATTGTCCCAGGACATCCGGAAAAAAATTATAGACAAACATCTTAAAGGTAAAGGCTATAAGACCATCTCTAAACAGCTTGAAGTTCCTGTGACAACAGTGGCTCATATTATTCAGAAGTTCAAGACCCACGGGACAGTAGCCAACCTCCCTGGACGTGGCCGCAAGAGGAAAATTGATGACAAATTGAAGAGACGGATCGTTGGAATTGTATCCAAAGAGCCCAGAGCAACCTCCAAAGAAATTAAAGGTGAACTCCAAGGCCAAGGTACATCAGTGTCAGATCGCACCATTCGTCGTTGTTTGAGCCAAAGTGGACTTCATGGGAGACGACCAAGGAGGACACCACTGCTGAAAAAAACTCATAAAAAAGCCAGACTGGAATTTGCAAAAATGCATGTTGACAAGCCACAAAGCTTCTGGGAGAATGTCCTTTGGACAGATGAGACCAAACTGGAGCTTTTTGGTAAGGCACATCAACTCTATGTTCATAGACTCAAAAACCAAGCATACGAAGAAAAGAACACTGTCCCTACGGTGAAACATGGAGGAGGCTCAGTAATGTTTTGGGGCTGCTTTGCTGCATCTGGCACAGGGTGTCTTGAAAGTGTGCAAGGTACGATGAAATCTGAAGACTATCAAGGCATTCTGGAGAGAAATGTGCTGCCGAGTGTCAGAAAGCTTGGTCTCAGTCGCAGGTCATGGGTCTTCCAACAGGACAACGATCCAAAACACACAGCCAAAAACACCCAAGAATGGCTGAGAGAAAAGCGTTGGACTATTCTAAAGTGGCCTTCTATGAGCCCAGATCTGAATCCCATTGAACATATGTGGAAGGAGCTGAAACATGCCATTTGGAGAAGACACCCATCAAACCTGAGACAACTGGAGCTGTTTGCTCATGAGGAGTGGGCCAAAATACCTGTTGACAGCTGCAGAACGCTCACTGACAAATACAGAAATCGTTTAATTGCAGTGATTGCCTCAAAAGGTTGTGCAACAAAATATTAAGTTATGGGTACCATCATTTTTGTCCAGCCCTATTTCATTAGTTTGTTTTTTAAAATAATTATGTTAATCAACAATTCAAAAGTGATGGCTGATTTTGATTATTTAATTTTCAATAAATTTTTATTTATTGTTACTTTTGTGAGTTTCAAGTGATTTCAGTGAGAATTGTGGGTTTTTCCTTCTTTAACTGAGGGGTACCAACAATTTTGTCCACGTGTGTAGTTTACTGAACCTTATGCATATGCAATGACTCCATCTTCCCCCCTCCTCACTCGCACACTTGCCCCATACACTGACCGCATGATCACCTCCACTTTTAAGGAACTGAAACTGTCTGTTTCGGACTGTCCAGACAGCCCATCTTGCCCCCCCTGATCTCTCCTGTCTGCAGCTCAGCACAGGCTCCTGATCAGGAAGTGGAAAAGCAGATGTCAGCCTCTAACTGTCACTGGCATCCCATTGTGCAATCTTTTACACAATGTGTACAGACTTATTAAAAAAAAAACAATCTATTTTGAGTCTAATGACCTTTACTGTGAACACTTGACCCTAGTTCAACTTAACTCGTGACTTCTCACCTCATTACAAAGTTAAAACCCTCTTTTTTTAACAGTAGTCAAACCTCTTTCTAAAACATCTCAGTTTCATAGTAATCAAAACTCTTAAAAGCATTCCCATTTCATAAAGCATAAGTTCCTCTTTTTAGTCAAATCTATCAAAAACATCAGTTTTCACAGTGAGCTGCTGTTCTGACTTCTACACTGTTTCAACATTAAAGAATGTAAGAAATAGGCACTTGGTTAGATCAAACACATTCATTAGGTTATGGCATAATCTGATCCTAAATCACAGTTATATCACAATGTTCCCTTATTTAGCTGTTGTTCTGTAAGAGTCTCCCCTTTGTGGCTGATTCTGGGATCTCATATCTCCATGCTTCACAACACCCCCTTCTATGAGATCCCAGTCAGCCCCTATAAATGGCTGGTTTTGGGATCCCATATCTCCATGCTTCACAACACTCCCTTCTTGGGATCCGGAAACAGACATTTATTTCCTTTCCTTCTTTCATGCAAAGAAATCCTCATCTTCATCAGTCGGAGTCCCCACAACCCGACCATCTGCCAGGCACCAGCGTCCCCGCTCTGCACCTGTGATGACATCTTCCAGCTCTGCTGCAACTTGTGAGAGAGGTCTCCTACCTCTCTCCCCGCTCTGCTCAGCTGTTGGTGGGTCTCCTATCCTCTGCTCCTCATCTTCTTCATCAGATGAGATGTTCTCTGGTGTTCTGCTAACAGGTGGTTTCACATCCTCTGCACCGTAGTACATCCTCTCAGGCGGTTTGTCGGCTCCCTTAGCAGGACACGTGTCAGCTCCTTCAGAAAACACTTGTAATCCCAACGCCACGAACCTCCAGCTGAAGTCTGCCTCCCCAGGATGCAGCTTTCCGGCCTATACTTTCTGTCTTTCTGATAAAAACAACCCAAAACTTCAGGATAACACAGTGGTTGATTATTATTTTAACTAAATGTTCAGCAGTGAGCAAGCATACAGGTCAGCCTGTTATTTTAGGCCTTTGTATTTCTTCTGGGGCGCCTCCCTCGCACCATATTCAGCTACGGGGAGTTCAGCACCCACAGGCGTTGTACCGATATCCGAAATCCTTCTTGGTCAGTCCAAATAAATCCTTCAGTTAGGAACCTTCAAAAAAGGTCTCCCAGTCGATCGTGGTTACCCAGGTACAGCTCACTGATACTCAGCTCCCCAGCTCCACCCGGTTTCAACTTCTGCAGTCACTTTTAATCCACTTCTTGAATGCAGGTTTCTGCCTCCTCTTGGATACATCCAGCATGGAAAAAACTTGTATATCCTTCTTCGCCCCTTTTCTGGAGCTCACCTTCAGTACCTTCACCCTACTGGGCGTAGGATAATCCATGGAGTCAGCGGTCTCCTCCTCGCTGATCTCACTCTGCTCGGCCCATCAGAGAGGCCCTGCCAGGCGCCTCCTGCGTTCCTCTTTCTGCACTGTAACATCCTCATTTCCTTCTGACAAAGATTCATTCTTTGCGTACTCCAGTTTCTTAAGAGCTGTGCCACTCCACAGCCCAGTTGTGGCTCTTCTTAAAACAACATCCTTCACCGCTGCCACAGAGATGAAGGGTGGAAGATTCAGCGTGTTCATAGCCATTTCCCCGTTCCTGGTTCTCTTCATCTCGAACTGGCTTCAGCTGCTCCCCGCCCTGGACTCCTTTTCTTCAACAGTACTCCATTACCGTCTCAACTCTTTTCTTTTCCCAGTCACTTGGGACGGTGCTTCATAATGAGCCCTCCTACCCGCTGTCCTCTGCAACCAGTGTCGTAATCCACACACCTCACAGTTCTGCAGGACACGGCGTATTCCGCTCTCGGAAATCCAAAGATGGTGCCTCTCCAGCTCTCTCTGTGTTGGAGTGATGCCAGCCTGCCCTGTACTTTCATGTACGGCCTGCACCCCCTCCTCCACGTACCCCACTGGGACCTCCTTTCCTCTTGGAGTCTCGTCCCACCTTTCAATCTCAACAAAGACGATTCTTCTCATTTGAACAAAACAATCCACTTTATAATTCCCCAATCAGTGAGCCCTTCGATCTCATGTGGGCTCTCTGGTGTTCCAATCACTGAGTCAGTGACAGCTACCATGCTCTGCAGCCAGGGTGCTTGCAGCTGGAGTGGCCTACTCTATTTTTGGCCTTACTTCCTCATCTGCATCCGACCTCTCCCCCGCGATGCAGCATGTCCAGTAACTGTCATTTCCTCATCTGTCTCTCTCACTGACAGTTGTCAGCAACAGCCTTCTTCACCCCAAATCTCTCTTCTTTGGGGATCGCCGCCTCAACGAACTGTCTCACAACCTGGTCCCAAGAATTCCATCCATCCCCATGGATAAGTGCCTGAACCTCCTGCTCAGGTACTACCCCTGAAGAAATTCCCAGCGACTGGGATGTGGCTGCATTCTCATCTTCACCCCCCTCCTGCCGCTTCTCAGTCGCTGCTTCCTCTTAGTTGGGCTGAGTGGCCCCAAATACTAGTAACCTCTGCAGCCTGCACGCTCACGTCCTCCCCCCGCCTCCAGCACCGCATCTTCCGCAGCCACAGCAGGCGACAGAGGAGAACTCAGAGATGGGATATTCAAATCCCGCTCTCCATCCTTATTATCCACTTTTGTTCATCTTTGTTGAGTTGTCTGCCCCTTCAAAGCCGCTCGTAGTGTATAGAGTCAGGATGAAGGGCAAACTAAGTTCGGCTACTCCGTGACGACGTCTCGGGCTCGGTCCTCCCCGACCCTCACGACTCACGTAACCTCCACACACCTGCGGTGCTTCCTACACCATCTCTGCAGGTCTGGTGAAACTGAAATCCTTCTGCTCAGCCACTCACCGTACTTTTCCTTCTTTGGAAAAAAGAGAATCCTCTCATCAGATTACAATCCACCGTTATAATCCTGAGCAGGAAACATACAAAAAAACTTTCCAGTGATTCCGAGTCCAACGGTCTCCGACCTGTCTGAGTCACACTCTCAGACAGGGAGAATTCTGTCTCATCAGACCTCAGCCTTCACCGCTCTCTCCTGTCAAGGCGGACATCTACAGTCCCCACCTCAGCCTTCCCCTCGGGTCTTAGGGCACACACCTGACGGACCAGGGATTCACCTGTCGGTAAAAAAGTTCTGTCGGTGTGGACCACAAACATTTGAATGGTAATTAAATTTAAAGGTGTTAACAGTTCTCTGCAGGGACTCTGGAGTCTCTCTGTAGAAGAGGAAACAATAGGAGAAATCTCTGATAGGAACACGTGTGTCTCTTCTTTGGAATGAAAAGAGGTTTTCTTAGAGGTCATCATAAACATGAATCTAGGGTGTCCTGGCGAATGGTACAGATGTCTCTGAATCGCATCTGGGATGATACAGGTCTCTCTCTGGTCATAAAAAAGCACTTTGGGCTCTTAGTCTTGTTTGTTTAAGCTTTCTGAGAGGAGAGAGTTTGTTGTTATCTGAGGAGGAGATCCCCTGTGGAATGTTAAGTGTTCACTTAAAACCTGGATCTCACTACAAGGCCATCCTTTTAGAACTGTGCTCTTCAGTTCTCTCATGGTTTCATCTGCCTGCATCTCAGTCCGTATCTGTTCTGTTCTATCAGCATTTACTGGGAGTGATGACACAACCATGTCCACATATGCCTGTATTTCTGCATTTTTCTCACAGTCCTCCTTTTCCTCCTTGTCCACTGCTCTCGACAAGGTATCGGCTGTGTACATGTATTTTCCTTGGGTGTAAATCATGTGCACATCATATTTTTGCAGCCTGATCAACATCTGTTGGATCCGTATAGGACAGTCATTCAGTGGTTTGGACATGATGGACACCAAAGGTTTATGGTCAGTCTCCACCTCAAAGGTTCGACCACAGACATATTGATGAAAAGGCTCACATGCATACAGACTTGCTAACAGCTCCTTTTCTATTTGTGCGTACCTGGACTCAGCACTTGTCAAGGCTCTGGAAGCGTAGGCGACCGGCTGCCACTGCTCCTCATGCTGCTGCAACAGCACTGCTCCCAGGCCGTACTGTGATGCATCTGCTGAAATCCTGGTGTGCTTCTCTGGGTCTGTTAAGTTTGATGTCCTCATCTTGTCACATATATGTTGTATTGATGTATATGATTTGTTGTTTGTTTTCCCATGCATTCTGGTGCTGATTTGGATCGGTATTATCTGATGAAATTACCTGTGAGGAGAAGTTTTGTTTTGTTTTTACGACCTTACTTTACGGTAATGTTTTGCTTTACGTTAAGAGGTTCTGTGAGCGGGAGATGTATTTTTTTCTACCATGGCTGCTGATGAGATGATGTTCCAGTTGCTGTGATGAATGAGAGTAATAAACTCGACAGAATAGTTACAATTGTAGACTACTTCTTTATATAATGTCGGAAGAAGACAACCAACCAACAAGTCCAACAGGTTATGGGCCCAGACGCGACACAGGAGGACGATGGCAACGGTTGGTGTTTAACGGTGATGAAAACAACTACGAACTGTGGGAGGTGAAATTCCTCGGCCATCTGAGAATAATAGGACTAAAAGACATTATTCTATCCACTGATGAACCTGATCAAGAAAAGAATGCGGAGTGTTATGCAGAGCTCATTCAGTACCTGGATGACAAGAGTTTGTCGCTAGTAATGAGGGATGCCGCAGATGACGGCAGAAAAGCCCTAAAGATACTGCGGGATCATTACGCCAGCAAGGGTAAGCCCAGAATAATATCCTTGTACACAGAACTGACCGCTTTGAAAAAGGGTCAAGAAGAAACAGTGACTGACTACATTATTCGTGCTGAGAAAGCAGTGACGGCTCTGAGAAATGCAAAGGAAACAATAAGTGACGGACTAATAATAGCTATGATTCTGAAAGGTCTTCCAGAAGCATACAAGCCCTTTGCAATTCATACAACACAAAGCAGCGAAGACTTGACGTTTACACAGTTCAAAAGCAATCTACGGAGTTATGAAGAAATCGAAAAATTCGACAACAAATCAAAGTCTGATAATGTCATGAAAGTGAACATATCCTCTGTAACTTGTTATGGATGTGGACAACGAGGACATCTTGCAAGAGACTGTCTTCCAAAAGGTGTGCCCAAATGGTGCAGCTATCACAGGAGTTCAACACATAGCGATGAGACATGTAGGCGAAAGACCAAATTCAAAGATGATGCAAAACAGACAGCTGAAAGACAAGAGAAGTGCCAGGAGGAGAAATCGTTTGTGTTCAAAGTCAACGATGCTTTCCTACCGGATAACATTAAAAAAAAAGGAATAATGGTGGACTGTGGAGCAACGTCACACATTATAACAGACAAAGAAAAGTTCAAAAGATTTTATGAGGACTTTGACCCGAAGAAGCACTTCATGAAACTCGCTGATGGATCCAGGACAAACAATGTGGCATTAGGACGGGGTGATGCGGAGCTATACCTGGAGGACTCTGAAGGAAGCAGCATTACAGTCACCCTGGAGGAGGCTTTGTACATCCCATCATATCCACAGGATATTTTCTCTGTGAAAGCAGCCACAACTAATGGAGCAACAGTGGTCTTCAAAAAGAAACAAAACAGACTTGAAACAAGAGATGGACATGTCTTCCACATTCAAGAACATGAGAGACTGTACTACCTGAAAACGGCAAAGAACTACAGACAAGGTAATGATGTCGTGGACATACTGATGTTAAATGACTGTGCAAATTTAACCTGTGATGTCAAAACATGGCATGAGATTTTGGGACATTGCAATGTGGATGATGTATTCAAATTGCCAAATGTAGTAGATGGTATGAAAGTCACAGGAAATACCAAGCTAGATTGCAATGTTTGCACTGAAGGAAAATTTACTAACATCAGAAACAGGAGACCTGATTCAAAAGCTAGTGCACCTTTAGAACTTGTACATACTGACTTAGCAGGCCCAATTGAGCCAACCAGTCAAGAAGGTCACAAGTATGCCATTTTATTCACAGACGATTTTTCAGGAGCAGTGTCAGTATATTTTCTCAAAAACAAAAGTGACACTACATTAGCGACACAAAAGTTTCTAGCAGATATTGCACCATATGGAAATGTCAAATGTATCAGGTCTGATAACGGTACAGAGTACATGAGCTGTGATTTTCAGTCACTATTAAGAGAGAGATGCATAAGACATGAGACATCATCACCATATTCCCCACACCAAAATGGGACAGCTGAAAGACAGTGGAGAACCCTCTTTGAAATGGGGAGGTGCATGTTGTTGGAAAAAGGGTTACCAAAGACACTCTGGCCCTATGCTGTTCAGCATGCAGCCCACATTCGTAACAGATGTTACAATGAGAGGACAAAAAATACCCCATACTGTACAATGACAAAGAGAAAACCAAATCTCTCAAAAATGTGGGTGTTTGGGTCAGACTGCTATGCTTACAAGCATAAGAAGAAGAAGCTGGATGCAAAATGTGAGAAAGGAATATTTGTAGGCTTCAGCAAAAACAGCCCTGCCTACCTGATATACAACCCACAAACAGGAAAGGTGTCAAAACACAGGTTGGTCAAATTTATCAAAAAGAACAGTGCTGAACAACAAACACAAACAAATGAATTTGACTCAGAAAGTGAGACATATGAGCATGAGCATCCTAACAGTAAAAGCAGTGTTGGAGTGCAACAAGATCAAAATGGGCATGAAAAGGAAGAAAATACTCAAACAAATGATACAGGAGAATCAAACTACCAAGAAAATACAGATGAGGGTGAAAAACACAGTCCAGACCAAGTTCATCCCAGGAGGGAAAGAAGACCCCCTAAATATTTAGAAGATTACACTTCAAACTGCAAAGATGATGATCTAATTCATGTGAGTATCGATTATTGTTACAGGGCTGTATGTGAAGTCCCACAGACCTATAGGGAGGCCCTGGAATCTCCAGAAGTACTAGGATGGAAGCAGGCCATGCAAGAGGAGATGAACTCACTCAAAGAAAATTACACTTTCGAACTAATGACTCTGCCTGAAGGTAGAAACACAGTAAGAGGAAATGGGTTTATGCCCTCAAGGAGCATGCTGATACAGGCAAAATGTTTAAAGCACGGTATGTAGCAAAAGGCTACAGTCAAACAGAAGGAATAGACTATCATGAAACTTTTGCACCCACTGCAAACATTACCTCAGTTCGAGCACTGATGCAGGTGGCAGTCCAGAATGATCTCATCATACATCAGATGGATGTAAAAACAGCATATTTACATGCCCCAATACAGGAAGAGATCTTCTTAGAACAACCAGAAGGTTTTGAGCTCACATCAGACACTGGAGAAAAATTAGTTTACAAGCTGAAGAAATCTCTTTATGGCTTAAAACAGTCTGGGAGGAACTGGTATAAACTGCTCAGTGACTATCTAGAACAAAATGGTTTTGAGAAAAACTCATGTGATCATTGTATCTACAAAAAGAAGAGAGAAAATGACACAATCATTGTCATCATTTGGGTAGATGACATAATCATTGCAGGAAGTAATGATAGTGTGTTGAACCAGTTTAAAGATGCTTTGAAATCTCGGTTCAACATGAAAGATTTGGGAAAAATCTCACACTTCCTAGGCATACAGTTTGAACAAAAAGGAAGTGAAATCAAAATGAGTCAGAAGAAGTACATCAAGAAGATGCTAAAAAGATTTGGGATGTCAGATTGTAAATCAAGATCCACGCCAAGTGAATTAAGAGTAGAAAGTTTCACTGATGATGAAGATGCCAAAAATGAAATTGCAAACCCCAAAGAGTACCGCGAGATTGTGGGTAGCCTGATCTATGCCATGACCTGCACCAGACCCGATATTTGTTGGGTGGTCAGTAAACTATCACAGACACTGGCAAAACCAAAAACAGAAAACTTAACGGCAGCAAAACGTGTTAAGGTACCTCAAGGGTACAAATGACCATGAGATCTGTTTCAGGAAGAGTGAGGAGGATTTGAACCTGGTGGCATTCAGCGATTCTGACTGGGCATCATCTGTGGATGACAGACGTAGCACCACAGGCTATTGCTTTAGTCTAACAAAACAAGGACCAGCCATTTCATGGAAATCAAAGAAACAGCACACAGTGGCTTTATCAACCTGTGAAGCCGAATACATTGGACTCACAGCCACAACACAGGAAAGCATGTACCTGACACAAATGTTAAATGGTATGGACAACAAAGAGTACACCTGTGCTAAAATCTATGGTGATAACCAGGGAGCTATTGCTCTAAGCAAAAATCCGGTGAATAGGCAAAGGTCAAAACACATCGATGTCAAGTATCATTTTATCCATGAAGCACTGAGTGAAGGTAAAATAGATATTACCTACTGCCCATCAGAAAATATGAACGCAGACATTCTGACAAAACCTGTTACTAAAGAGAGAATAGTTAAGTTCAAGAAATGGTTCTTTGGAAATTAAGAGTATAAACTCCATGGTTTAAGATGATGAGAACAAGGGAGGGTGTTAAGTTTGATGTCCTCATCTTGTCACATATATGTTGTATTGATGTATATGATTTGTTGTTTGTTTTCCCATGCATTCTGGTGCTGATTTGGATCGGTATTATCTGATGAAATTACCTGTGAGGAGAAGTTTTGTTTTGTTTTTACGACCTTACTTTACGGTAATGTTTTGCTTTACGTTAAGAGGTTCTGTGAGCGGGAGATGTATTTTTTTCTACCATGGCTGCTGATGAGATGATGTTCCAGTTGCTGTGATGAATGAGAGTAATAAACTCGACAGAATAGTTACAATTGTAGACTACTTCTTTATATAATGTCGGAAGAAGACAACCAACCAACAAGTCCAACAGGGTCATAGAACTTCAGCACAGGCTCTTGTGTGAGGATCTCCTTCTGTTTTTTAAAGCATTTCTCTTGCTCATGGGACCATATCTATTCAGTCTTTTGTTCTAGAAGACTCCTGAGTGGTGCAGACTGTGTTGACAGCTGTGGCACAAACTTGGCAAGGTAGGTGACCATCCCTAAGAATCGTCTGACCTCATCTTTGTTCTTTGGTCTTTCCATGTTATTGATTGCTGACGTTTTTCTTGGGTCTGGTTTCACGCCCTCCTCACTGACAACATCTCCAACGAAGGTAAGTGTTTTTACTCCAAACTCACATTTGCCCTTGTTAAGTTTTAGATTCACTTCCCTTGTCTTGTCCAACACCTGCCTCAGTCTCTTGTCATGTTCTTCTCATGTGGTCCCCCACATTATGAAGTCATCCATCATTGTCTCGACTCCAGGAATGTGCTCAAAGATCATATGAATAGTCTTGTGATAGACTTCTGGTGCTGACAGTATCCCTTACGGTAAACGAAGAAACCTGTAACGGCCCTCTGGTGTGTTAAATGTGCACAACTTTGAACTCTCCTCGTCCAATCTCAGCTGCCAGAAACCTTGCTCAATGTCCTCCTCTTCAGGCACAAGATCCTCTTCTGTTTGTTCGATCCGTCCCTCCTTTTCTGCCTCACTCACGCTGCCGCTCGTAGCCATCACACGCCATGGCTAGCCCCATTTGCACGTCGCTAACTTGTTCCGTTTTATACACGCGATGTTCCCCGTGACAAACCTTCCATCCGTCGTTGTTCACGATCACTTCTGACACCATGTGTTGTCTTGCTTGTCTATAATCAGCAGACGAGGCGTGCTAGCTGGTCTTTTAACTTTTATTATGACCACAACAATCTACATATATACTAGCGTGTCTCTCACAACCAGCCCATCTACATGTGACTCGACGTCCAGCCACTTCCGTGGCATGCTGGGTTATGTAGTTCTTTTACACAAACACTCATTACAACACAGACCACACCTGGAAGCAGCTGCTAATTTGATGGTAGGCTAATTTGTGAACCTGAAAAATGGATATTTGTGATAAAGACAATATAGGAAAGTTACTTGTGTTGATGCTGCGGCTTGTTGATGTGGGCTGAAACAGCGGTGGACAGAGTGGAGCCTCCGCGTCAGTCTCAGCAAACATGTGAAAAGAGTGCTCTTGGAAAAGAGGGTTCAAGAGGATTTGATGGTAACAGAGGGCTCAGGGATAAAGAACTCTGGGATTCCTCATGGATGACTCTGGGAAAGGAGGGCTCGAAGAAAAGTTTTCAGGTGTGATCTTTTAAGGGATTCTTTTGCATTTCATTAACAAGAGAGTGTTTCTGGACCAACCTCCATTGGGGAGGGCTGATGTCCAGATGTCTCTCGCAGAGTTACATTTTCAGAAAACTTTTAAAAGTTTATGTTTCAATTCAATTCAATATTGCTGATGTTCACCCCGCTGTCCCCACGCCGCTAGAGGATATCGCTAAAAGTGAACATCAGCTGGTTTTTAACTGCATCACACACCACCTAGTGACACCTCTGACGAAGACGGAAGGCTCCGTTGAAACATGTCAGGTATGTTTTTGACAAAATTACGTGTGTGATCACAGAAAAAAGGTTAAACGTAGTAACTTTAGACACTATGGACTTCATTGGATCAAAGTAACAAGCTGTTACAAAGACATTGCCTCAATCTCAAGGGTGTTGGTGAAGGAGCTGAAAAGAGATCACCGGATCAAAAATTTAAACTACCTGGTAACACTGGAGGTCAGTTCTTTCCTTAGCAATTTGAAAAATGTGATTTTGCAATATCAAAATCTTGGAAGATCTGTCAGAATAATAAATCAAGCCAAAATTTACCATTTAGAACCCCAGTTTACCTGAAGGGATGTCAAGCATGCAGCACAAAGGTATACCTGATGAGACTTCATGAGTACATTCATTTATGAAATGTGATGTCATCCAAAGCAACAGGGTCAACTTTGCTGCTTTTTGGAGCTTATGATGTTGCGATAACTCACACCTGTGGAAACAGGATCCTTTGTGAATTCAGCCCAGGCAGCTTTCTGGGTGTCTGAGTCAAAAAATAAACTGTGATTGTGGGGGTCAGTAGTGACCCAACAGCAAATCTGTGCCCTGCGACCTGAGGGGATTGATCCGGCCATAAACATTTACACATCCTTAACAATTTATTTTTGTGTGCGAGATCTACTTTTTAAGAATTATTATTAGTCACGTTAGAACAAAATAATAGTGAAAAAAAGCGTATTCATTTAAAATCCCATTGTTCAGAGTCTGAAGCTGATGGAGAATATCGATCTTTAGGGTCTTCATTGAAAATGGATTTACACAAAAAAGCTCAGGGTCATATGTTGTTAATTACGTTAATTAACGTAATTGTTAATTACGTTGTTAATTTTATAATGAACTGTTCCAAGACTGATCTGTGAATATGGGGGCTAAATCCAACGGAATAGAACACTTCTATTACACAAAACACAATGTGGCACAGAATTTAGTAATGCAGTTTCTGTAAAGACTTCAATACCATTCAGATAACTCAAAAACGAAACACAAACATATAGGACACTGAGAATGTTTAGAATGTTTATTTTGTTCAGATTCTGTATCTTTAGCTTATAGGAACATTCATGATGATTGTTCCAATCACAATCTGCATATAATCCACTAAAGAGTGTTTTCAGTACATTTGGCACAATTTGAACAATCTTGGAGCTGAGCTGCACCGTCATTGAAAGCAAAATGATGGTCTTATTGTGGAGAAACACTCAGAACTGTCCGGACGCTGAGGAACAAAACAAAAACACAAATATCAAAACTTACAGTCAATAATTTTTGATTCATACAGCTCGATATTAAAAGATGAATGGTGATGGAGTATAAGTGTATACCATTTGCCGTGCTTCATCAGTTCAATGGCGTCATTGGCCTGGGCCAAAGTCATCTTGTGAGTGATGAACTCATCCAGCTTTATCTTCTTGTTCAGGTAGGCTTTGACCAACTCAGGCACACCATCCTTAGTCTTAAATCCTGATCCACAAAAAACAGAACAAAAATAGTCTGATCTTACTAACTGGTTGAAAGGTGGACCACAAATGTGACAGTGTGCTTTTCCTAACGAGCCAGCTACAACTTGTGCACCTTTCCCAGTCCAATGCTGAATGAGTTAACATGCTGAGATAAATAACCAATTAAAAGTGACCAATGACAACACTGAGGACAGTCACATTAGTTTGTGTAGATGCTTATGTTTGGCTCACCTCCTAACAGGGATCCCTTCCATGTACGTCCAGCGATGAGCTGAATGGGACGAGCAGCAAAGTCTTCCATGTTTGTAAAGCCAACAATGACGGAAACACCCCAACCTTTGATGCAAGACTCCAAAGCACTACGCTACATGGAGAAACAGCTCAAAGTTAGGGGACTCGCAAACATAGGGGTTCAATTCTAAAATATGTGTAAACATGTCTGCCTCACCATGACTTCCACATTCCCGACACATTCCAGGGAGTAGTCCACTCCTCCATTGGTCATCTCTGACAGCACTTGGCTGATGGGCTTATTGTGGTCTTTGGGGTTGATGAAGTCAGTAGCACCAAACACCTTGGCCTTCTCAAACTTCTCTGGATTGATATCAACAGCTATAATTCTCTTTGCTCCTGCAACATAACAGCCCATGACTGCAGCCAAACCCACAGCTCCCAGACCGAACACAGCACATGTGGATCCTGGTTCAACCTGAAAGGAAAATTACTTGGAGTTGGACTTTTCACTGCAAAGTGATAAACATCAAACCTTCTCAACTGCTGTGGAGCCACAGACAGAATGTTTCATGCCAGATATCTGACCTAACAAATTGGTGATGTGTATGCATTTATAACACATGTTCAGTGTAAATACACGTTGGAACATCCAGCAATCAAACACACACACACCTTAGCAGTATTAACTGCTGCTCCATAGCCAGTGCAGATCCCACAGCCGAGGAGACAGACTTTGTCCAGAGGAGCTGCAGGATCAATCTTGGCCACAGCGATCTGGTTCATCACAGTGTACTCAGAGAAGGTGCTAGTTCCAAAAAACTGCAGCACCTTCTTGCCCTTACAGGTAAAACTGGAGTATTCCAGTGCCATCACATCACCAGAATCAGCAGCCCTGAATAAAAAATTTATTTCAGTGATTTGAAATCTTTGTATTGCATTTCTCTGCATTGGATACAATGTGTACCATTTTCAGAAAGCTGTTCTGCGTATATCGTGAATGTGAATGCACACGTAGAGACATGGTGCTGAAGTTGTTCATACACTTCCAAACAAGTCTAAAACCAAACGAGCATCTCTTGGATCAATAAAATAAAGAGATGAGAATTAAAATGAGCTTACCATGCTTTTTCACACTGGTTGGTCTTTGGACTCTTACAGAAGCAACATTCTCTACACTGGGGGAGGGCCAGAGGGATGACTTTGTCTCCTGAAACATAAAACACTTTGACATGTTAAATGAACTTTTGACTAACTTTCAAGAGAACAAATGTAAAAACTGATTTTTCTTAAACTGAGTGGCACAGTATTTGGTCAATTCATTGCCATGTCTTATGCAGACAGAAATATGAGCCGTCACTCAAATTAAACAGGTGATGTTGTAAGCTTTAGCTGACCTGGCTGAAATTCAGTGACACCTGGACCGACACTTTCTACGATGCCAGCTCCCTCATGGCCGAGGACTATTGGAAAAGCTTCTTTATTCATACTCTGAAACAGGTGGTACAAATCTGTGTGGCACACCCCAGTTGCCACAATCTGCACAAAAGACAACAAAAATACAATAAAAAAAATACAGAAGATTCTTTTGAACATATGGTTGCATTGTGTTATTGCAATCCGCTCCAGTACGTGATGAAAGTCATGATCTTCTGAAGAGGCAACCTTGGCGAAGTCTAACACTCACCAGAAGCGTATTTGACGTAGTGCCAAAACCGTGAACAAAGCTCTCACTTTGATTATATTGGGACGGAATGGCTTGTGACAACAAATCAGACACCCCACACTCCTGCAGCACCCCCTAAAGAGCCCATCAGAGGATACGTTCACAGGCCTTTACCAAATCCATAAAACACATATAAAGTGGCTGGTTGAAATCTGATGACCTCCTCTGCAAAGGTAAAAAGCTGGCCAATATTGGCAAATTACGTCCTGCCATCGGCAGGACGTAATTTGCATTGCTCCTCCTAAATCCCAGGTTCAACACTCAGTTGGAGTCTCCCTTCCAGCACCTTAGAGTAAACTTTCCTGGGTAGGTTGAGAAGTGTGACGGCATAATAATTGGAGTACACCCTTCAGGTCTGCCACTACATAGCTACTGTATCCAATGATCTAATGAAGTATTTTATTAGCAATAAAATATTTTGTAAATCAGGACATTACTTACATTATTTTAAATTATACATATAAGCATAAAACTTGATTGTTGATTATTTTCTATTAAACTATTACTTATTTTGTATTATAAGTTACAAGTAAAATAAGCAAATGAGGCATTACCTCATTTAGTATGTGCTTATTTACTTTTATCTAAAACAATGCGTTATGGAAGCGACATAGCCCAAAATATCAAAACTGACCAGAGCATGAAAAATGCTTCCATGTAGTGTCTTTACCTAATATACTGATTATGACTGAATGTTGAATTCAGCTGTGTATTGTGCGAGAAATGTGGGTTGTGGTCATTTCTGATCAGTGAAGCCCTAAAGCTCTAATCTCTCATGAATGTAAGTAACATTTATTCAATACTTCTTATTCATGAGCACAGTGACATATCGGTGTATGTATATGTATGGGCCTTGTTGTGGACATCGCTCACCTTGATGCGGACCTCGTTGGCCTGAGGTGGAGCCACTTCAATCTCCTCAATCACCAGAGGTTTGTTGGGCTCCCAGGCCACTGCCGCCTTGCACTTGATGACCTACAGGAGCAGTGACATCAGCACGATATCTAACATTTCTGGGTGCTGCAGGAGTTTAAGTAAGCCAGGGTGAGAAGGTGCTATGGAACACTCCAAGCACACACTCAAATAACACATATATTTTGAAAGAAATTAAAGTAAAGCATTTCGTTGCATTGTGCTAAGTTAAGCTTAAAAACTTGACTCCCCTGATGCTTTCATGTCAAAGCAAACACTTTTTTAATGGTATCAAAGTGACTTATTTGCATTTTTTGGTTGCATGTAAACAGCACAGTAGAGAGTACACTGTCTTATGTACAGCTGGTCTGGAAAAAAACAAACATCTTCTAAAACACAACGGTCTAAGTTCCACATGTTATTTGGCAAACCCTTTATTTGATAGTACAGTAAAATTTAGTGTAGGGTTGGGTTGGCACATTTAATATTACTGAGTAAATGTGTTGTTACATTTGAGTTTCTACATTGAGTTCTTTGGCCTCCACTGTTATCTTTTTTGGCATCCTACCACTTAGTGTTGGCCATTATCAACAGTTGCATAACGTTCCTTGGATAGTTTCAAACTGTGTGTCGGGTTAAATCAGGACATGCTCCTGCATTAACTGCATTAACTGGTCTGAGTGAAACGGACATGCATATGCAAAAAAATACATGTTAATAACAATATATAAGAGCACTGAAACACTTTTGATTGTATTTTCAGGTATTAGCAGGTTTATTAGAGTTACCCAGCCACACTTTAACCACTAAATTAGCCTCACAAGCAGCAAAATGCACTCAAGCATTTTATGAACACTTACAAGTCTTATATCTAAGTGAATCTTTTAGTGTGAGGTTTGTTGCATGGATTTGTTGTACTACCTATCTTGCTCGAGTTTACAATAAAACACTTTGAAAAACACACTCAAACTTCACAGCTGACATGGGTACTCCCATATACAATTTTGCACCTACCTTACCAGCTGTAGCCATATCTGCAGCAATGATAGGAATCAAAAAATGAGAGAGGAGTTGAGAAGGACAAGAGTTGCTGGACTGCACAATAAAGGAGAACCAGAGACTGCTTGTAAATTCAGGACTTACGCAAGCAAGATTAAAGTCCGAGCACCAAACGGTGCAAAGATTCTATTGGAATGCTGTTTTTTTTATTTGTCTCCCAGAATAATTGTGTTTTTGAGGGCTGAAACGTGCTGAAATTCGCTGGAAAATTTGCAGATGCACCAGAATTAGTGAAAATTTTTATATTTTATAGGAAGTGCAGAGGTGTGTGACAAAATGACTCTATAGCGCCCCCTGCAAAATTTCTAACATCAAGTATGGGCAGCACGTTTTACGTACATTTAACAAATTTGGTACATATATGCAGCACGTCAGGCTGAACAAAAAAGTCTGCGGTGCCCATATCCTAAACCCAACAGGAAGTTTGCTATTTTGCATTAACTGTGGGAAATTTGATGATTTTGACCATTTTTGCTCATTTTGAAATGCGAACTCCTCCTTGGGGGTAACTCCAAAACCACTCAGATGTTTCCAGTCCATACAACAGGTCTTAGTGAGCAAAAGCTATCAAAATGTCCATCAAAAGTCAAAGGGTACAGCTGTGACAGACTCTGGAGTTTTGATCCTTCTCCATGAGATATCAAGTGCTGTGTAAATACCCTGAACATGCTTCAATCTGTCTGTAACTTTACATACATGATCAGTGTTCTGCCCTGATCATATCCATATGATGAAATCCATTCACAATCATAGCACCACCTGCTGGCAACAGGAAATGACATGTTTTACACTTTGATGTACTGTTCTTAGCCTGTTAAGCATATTCACCTCAGATGTGGTGACATAAGCCTTAAGATGTTGATGATGATTCCTGGAGAAAATAGTGACTTGTCATCAAAAGGTGTGTCTGTGACAGTGCAGCAAATTTTGATGTCTCACCATGACTACCGAAGTGTTTATATCTCAGCTAATCATGATCCAATTTGCCCCAAACTTCATGTGCTGGACACCAGGCCCAGTCTAAAGACATCCACACTCATACATTTAGTCATAGTCAGAGTGCCACCTATTTGTAACAGGACGTTTAGACATTATATTTGCATACACCATTGCTCAAAGCTTCGTCATACAATTCTGGAAACTGGTCTGAGTCTTCACACCATGACAATACCACAGCGTGATGATTTTGACTTTTGATACAATAATTTTGCTATGGCAACGCATTGTTGCTGTGACAAACAAAATATTTGACAGGTTAGGAATGCTCAAAAGCTCACCAAAATTACCACATACATCACCATTGGCTAAAAGAAGGACGCCGTATGCATCTCGGCACTGCCTGTGTTATAGCCATAGACTGTATATATAGTGGACGTAGCATCTGGCTCCAGAATTGAAGCCAACCTGGAAG
The DNA here is from genome assembly GCF_021347895.1 of Acanthochromis polyacanthus. Classification (NCBI taxonomy): domain Eukaryota; kingdom Metazoa; phylum Chordata; class Actinopteri; family Pomacentridae; genus Acanthochromis; species Acanthochromis polyacanthus. Next base: position 12,480,526 of record NC_067113.1, on the reverse strand, counting down.
TGTCAAAAACTTGCAATATCACGCCGTCCGCTAGGGTTGGCTCCAAAAAGCTTTTTCTCCATAGACCCCAATTCATTTTTGGAAAAAATAAAATTTGATAGACTGATTTTCGACAGCTCAGGATTTTTTCCCGTTAGTTTTCATGGTCAAAATGAGAGATCAGGTGGCCGATCTTAAAATAAATCAATACTGAATTTTAAATAAATCGTTAAAGTTGGCGGCGCCAGGGGGCGTGGCTATACTTGATAGACAGCAACAGAAGCCTCTGCGGTAAAATGTGGGTGGGATAAGAGAGTCCTCAGCCAGTCCTGCCCCTAGTTGCTCTCCGGTCCAGTCTGTTTGATGACGCTTTTTACGTCACTGGCTTCAAAAAATCCAAAACGGCGACCAGGAAGTAGCAAAATCCGGGCTTCATTTTCTCGGCGTTGAAACCAACGGGTGACATCACGGTTAGTTTACGCCTGGTTATAGCGCACCCTGCAGCATTTTTAATCAATAGCCCCCGCAGCACGTTTGATCTATGCCTACAAAAGTTAGGAGGCACATGTAGCACATCAGGGCGCACAAAAAAATCCTCTTGGACCCATACCCTAAACCTAACAGAAAATACGCTATTTTGAATTAATTGGACAAATTTTGGTGATTTGTCATTTTCAAGAATGAACTCCTCCTAGGGGGTAACTCCAAGAGATCTCAAATTTGGCCAGTACATACAACAGGATATAGTGATGAAAAATTATCAAAATGTTCCTCAAAGGTCTAAAGGTGTGGTCATGGCGACCCCTGTAAATTTGATCCTTCACCATAAAGCAGTAAATACTTTTTGACACATTAGAAATACATCAGAATTGCCACACACATCACAGTTGGCTTGTTACAAAGTTGAGGGTGGCTCAGGTGCAGGAAATGAACAGGCAGATTTGAGTGCAACACAGTATTTTATTGTAGTGATACAAGGAACTACAAACAGATACTCGGACTACAAACGAGCTAACAGCTCCAAAAACGTCTGGTGACAACTCGGGACCAGGGAGACTAATAAACACAAGAATACAATACTAGTGACAGGGAACACCTAGGCAAGACGACAAATATGCTAATTACTAAACAGAAGCGAAGCAACTAAGAAATCCAAGGGACCCACGAGGCAATACTAAACTGAGCTCTTGAACGAGGGCAATAACTATGACTATGCACTAAACTACAAGAGAAGCTAGGAACAACGTAATACTAACAGTGCTCTGTACGAGAGCGAAACTACGATTAAACTCACTACTACAAAGAATGCTCGGGACAAGTTCACAGCAGGGGAAGCCAGGTTGTGGGGCAGCGTGCTTGGACCAGATGGTGTTTGGTATAAGCGACGACAGGTGAGTGGACAGGACGCCAGTGGGGTTGCAACACCACAGGTGAGAATTTCCTCTTCTCAGAAACGTAATCCGGAATCTAGTGAAGGCGGTGAGGTGGAAGGCACAAACAGGAGCAGGTGGATCCGGAACTAAGAGAGAGGAGAACAGCAAAGGTTAGTAAAGGAGTTTTGGCGCAGACAGACTGGCTTAACAAACGACTGTGAACCCTACCCGCTCTGTCACGATCTGGCGCTTGAGAGTTGTGAGGCGTCTGCTTATATTGTGGCAGGGAGAGCTTGATTAGGCGTTCTCCACCTGCTCCTAGTTCCGGCTGATGAGGCACACCTGCCGCCACCACTGCACTGCTGAGCCACCCTGGAAGGAAAGGAAAAGAGAGAGGGGGAGGGCACTATCTAGGCCTGGCAGCACCCAGCCTAACATGGCTAAAGGAAGGACACTGTATGCATCTCAGCACTGCCATAGCACCCCCTGCAGTATTTTTAACAAATAGCCCCCGCAGCACGTTTCATCTACATCCACAATATTTGATATGCATGTAGCACATCAGGGCGAAAAAAAAGTCTATGGGGCCCAAAACCTAAACCCAACAGGAAGTCCACGATCTTGGATTAATTGTGAGATTTTTGGTCATTTTGGTCATTTTCAGTGGTTAACTACTCACAGGGACAACTCCATCCATTTTCCATTTTCTTCCGCTTATCCGGGTCGCGGAGGCAGCAGGCGAAGCAGGTCGTTCAGGATGTCCCTCCTTCCAGCGACGCTTTCCAGCTCTCCCTGGAGGATTCCGAGGCGTTCCAAGGCCAGACGAGATACATAATCCCTCCAGCAAGTTCTGGGTCTACCCCGGGGTCTCCTCCCAGGCAGACATGCTCGGAAAGCCTCCAAAGGAAGTCTCCCTGGAGGCATCCGAATCAGATGGCCAAACCACCTCAACTGGCTCCTTTCGATGTGAAGGAGCAGCGGCTCTCCTCCGAGCTCTCTCCGGATGTCTGAGCTCCTCACCCTATCTCCAAGGCTGACAGATGAGATATATACATTGCCAGGACTACAAACAACGAAATGGCTATCAGAAACACTTCTGACTGACTTCTGACCCCGCGGGAAGTCGGGGTCAAATCAACAGCAAAAGTCACTCCCACGGACAATGCCACAAGAAACACTCAATTCAGCATATGACAAAAAAAGACAATTGATTAATTGTCTTTTTTTGTCGAGGAAACATAAAGAATGATCCAGGATGGCCCATTCTTTATGTTTCTTCATGTAAAGGATCTGCTGAACATTGATTCAATAGCTACATCATGATCAGTTTATACAATGCTCTCCTCTACAATCTTTTATTCTACTTGTTGATGTGTCAAACTAGAAGTTTAACATGTCTGACATCATATAAGTGAATTTAGCCTTGTTTTGATCGTCCGTCCACCAGGAGTATAAATATAGAAATGATGTGTCACAATATTGGACTGTGTGGAAACCAAAACTACTAAAAATTATCTGAAAGTAAAGTGTAACTCTGTGAGGTACATCTGAGGATTAAAACTGACAAGTTTGGTATGTGAAATTGTTACAGAGGTGGAGACTACTGGTTCACTGAAAAAAAAACAGCATTCAAATATTACAAACAACTTTATTGAAAACCATTATTAACTTATACATATCAACATAAAACTTCCACAATTCTATTATTTTTGTATTACAAGTTTTTTGGGGGGTTTTTTGGTTGCAATTTTAAGTTGAAATACACAAATTAGGTATTACTTTATTTTACGCATGCTAATTTTCATTTATCCAAAACAATGCGTTATGGAAGCGACATAGCCCAAAATATCAAAACTGACCAGACCTTGAAAAATGCTTCCATGTAGTGTCTTTACCTAATATACTGATTATGACTGAATGTTGAATTCAGCTGTGTATTGTGCGAGAAATGTGGGTTGTGGTCATTTCTGATCAGTGAAGCCCTAAAGCTCTAATCTCTCATGAATGTAAGTAACATTTATTCAATACTTCTTATTCATGAGCACAGTGACATATCGGTGTATGTATATGTATGGGCCTTGTTGTGGACATCGCTCACCTTGATGCGGACCTCGTTGGCCTGAGGTGGAGCCACTTCAATCTCCTCAATCACCAGAGGTTTGTTGGGCTCCCAGGCCACTTGCACTTGATGACCTACAGGAATAGTGACATCAGCATGATATCTAACATTTCTGGGTGCTGCAGGAGTTTAAGTAAGCCAGGGTGAGAAGGTGCTATCGAACACTCCAAGTACACACTCAAATAACACATATATAACACATTACAGTAAAGCATTTCGTTGCATTATGCTAAGTTTAGCTTAAAAACTTGGCTTTCTTGATGCTTTCATGTCAAAGCAAACACATATTTAATGATATCAAAGTGACTTATTTTCGATTTTTTGGTTGCATGTAAACAGCACAGTAGAGACTACGCCGTCTTACATGCAGTTGGCCGTAAAAGAAGACAAACATATTAAATGCAATAGTTTATGCGCCACATGTTATTCGGCAAATCTTTAATTTGACAGAACAATATAGTTTAATGTAGGGTTGGCACATTTACTATTACTGAGTAAATCTAAATATGTCAACATATGAAAGCACTGAAACACCTTTTGATTGCATTTTCAGATATTACCACATTTATTAGATACACCCAGCCACAATTTCACCACTAAATCATCTCCAAAACAGCAAAAATACACTCAAACATTTTATGAACACTTGCAAGTCTTATATCCAAGTGAATGTTTCAGTGTGAGGTTTGTTGCATGAATTTGTTGTACTACCTACTTTCTTTGAGTTTGCAATATACCATTTTGAAAAACACACTCAAACATTACAGATAATATGAGTACTCCCATGTAGAATTTTGCACCTACCCTACCAGCTGTAGCCATATCTGCAGCCAGGACAAATGAGGAGTTGAGAAGGACAAGAGTTGCTGGACTGAGAAGAACTGGATCTGGATTCAATGTTTAAATACTGCTGCTTGATGAGAAGTTACGTCAGCAACCAGACTTTGAGAGTTTCTGATTGCAGTTGTACTATGGATATTATTGATTACTGTAAAAAAAAAAAAAAAAAGGAAAGAAATGGAAAGGAAATTTTTTTTAGATCAGTTTTTGGTTCTTTCAATGCAGATTTTATTTGAATGATGGCACAAATTCCATCATTTTGTGACACAGTCTGAAATAATATATTCAAGCCAAGCACATAGTTTAACCCTGACAGCTGTACCCTGGTTATATGTGAGTGACCATGTCTGACAGTGTCTTCTGGAGAACAAATCTTCAACTATCAGCAAAGTAACTGCAGCAGATTATTAAATTCAGTTAATGCTCAACTGCCTTTTGTTGTAATTTAGCAGTGACAAGATCTATTCTATACAAGTAACAGAAACCATGTGAACCGGACTGTAGAAATAGTGACATTTTGAATATTATCACTACTGAACTTGCACCAGCTCTGTAGTCTTAGATAAGTGCTAGGTTCCTAGAAGCTTAAGTGGAAGAAAAGAGATGGAGCACTGGTAGTGTACAACAAAGGCTTTTATTTTACAGGACAGAAAATCTAAATACAACAGGACTACAAATGACTACCGGGAAACTACAACCAGAAAAGGTTCACAGGAACTGATTCTGTCAAAACAGCAACTCAGGTTAGCCCCTAGCAGGCTGGTGGGGAAAAAGGGCTACAATAATATTTAAAAGAAATGAACTAACCCACAGAAAGTAATACCTAGGCAGGCAAGTACTAGATGCAGAGCTTGACACTGAAATACTAACAGACAACAAAGCTAAGAAGAGTAATGACACTCACTAGAAAAAACTAGAGTTAACATAATCATGAACACATACTAACCTACAAGATCAAAAACAGTAGAAATAGGATATTATAACAGAGGTTACAAGCACAGAAGAGTGACTACGCTCACTAGACATAAAAACTCAGGATAAACTGAATCATGAATCTCTCGTGAAAGAATAGTAACCTTAGAGGTTTACTACAAGACAGAAGTTCATCAGAACAAGATAACTCAGAATATAAATACTAGAAAATCCAAGACTACTGTAACTAAAGAGAGCTACACTACTCTGGGATTTGGGGACTGGGACTTAGCTGGACAGAACTGAGGGGAATGGTGTCAGGAGAACCAGAGAGTCTTCTCACTGAGATGCGGCAGGAGAGGACTCGGTGTGCAACAGGTGGCAGAAATCACAGTGGCTGGAGACTGCGGCGACAGGCTTGGTATGAGATGTCAGGGAGGGGTGGAAGAGGTGGTTGTGGACCAGGTGAGTGATATCCAGGAGGGCAGGAGGACGAGGAGAGGTGCTGGCTGGTGGTGTGCAGAGAAGCCGATAACTGCCAAGAGACGGATAAGCCAGGGCAGATAAGGGACAGGCTGAACACGAGCAGGTGGGCAATCCAGACAAGGAACAAGCAAACACAAGTTACTAGGAGATTCAGGAACCAGAGGCTGGATAGAACAGTATATATACAGTATATATGAATAGTACAGAACTAACTTGTGATCATTCACAGTCCAACAATGAGTACTACTGCAGCAGAAATGAGTCTGATTGGCCCGGTCCCAGCTGCTCGTGCGTCTGTTGATGCTGATGGCTGATGATTGTCACTTGCTGTCGCAGCCTCTGTGCCAAGCACACCAAGGAGAAACAGAAAGGGCGGGGGGAGGGGAGAGCACTATCTGGAGCCCTCAGTTGAGGGCCTGACAAAAAGACAACAGTCAGATTTGAAAAAATATACCCATCCTGGATTTAAAACCTTCAGTCTTTGTAACAAATATTGACAAGATGTTGAAACTCTGAAACACGTTCTCAACATAACACCTGTGAGCTAAACCTTCTATCAAATAGAGAATGTTTACAATAAAATGAAGCTGTATCATGTTGTCACACCTTTATTTGAGAAGTTCAGACATTTACAACACCCTTAATTGACTTTCTGGCCTAAACCCACATAACGATCAAAGCTGGAGCTGCTGGAAAAGTACAGTAATAGCAAGATGTATTGTAATGTGAAGGAGCTGAAAAGAGATTACTTCAAAAAATATTTAAACAACCCAGCAACACTGGATGTCAGTTCTTTATTTAGCAATTTGAAAAATGCAGCTTTGCAGTGTCATAAAAGTTAGAATAATGCCAAATGAATGCCAAAATAATTCATGTAGCCCTATAAACTGCAGTCAATTCCGCCTGAAATTTCTACTGAAGTTCGCTAATATCCATCCATCCATTCTTTATACACCGCTTTATCCTCACTAGGGTTGCGGGGGGTGCTGGAGTCTATCCCAAATATGGGACACGCACGCAGCGCGAGGTGCACGTTCATGAAAACTAGCTATTTGTGGATTGTTTACTGATTTCAAGACATGTTTTGGACAAAATATTTTACTGGCTTGTTTTGTCTGGATGTCCAAGGCTGGATTATGGCTGTTTTTTGTGGAATATTTTCATCTGTGACTAGTTATGAGCCTTCAAAGGTGAGTTGTGCTGTTTATGTTATTTGTTGTTTGTTGGAGAAATGTCTTTATATTACCCGCTGTGGTAATCACATCTGAAAGTGGTTTATACCGGCGGATTCATGAGAATCTAAGCTTTCCATGGGTGTATAGTGTTTGTACGATCGCGTTTGCAGCTTCAGAGGTTTAAGGAAATGCTTGTGCAGATCTCAAAGCGTCCCGCAGGCGGGCCGGTGAAGCGCAACGGGGTTTACCATTCAGAGCCAAATTTACCTTAATGGATGTTAAAAATACAGCAGTTTTGAAAACCCATATTTATGGAAACAGGATCCTTTGGAAATTCAGCCCTGGCTACTTTCTGGGTACCTGAGAGAATAAAGAGGGGTTTACAGGAAAAGGTTTGGGATCATATGGTCGTTAACTTTATCATGAACTGTTCAAGAAAGCACCTAAAACATGCAGAGGCAGTAGTAGGGAAAAATTCTGGATGAAGATGAACTTCAACACTTCTGCCAAGTTCAGTAACCATTGATATGAATTGACTGATCTGTGTAAGTCTGGGCTAAACTTGACTGAACAGAAAACTTTTGTCGTATGGAACACAGCGTGACAGAGAATTTACAGTTGCAGTTTCTGTACGATTTAAATACTGTTCCAATAACTCAAAAACAAAAAACAAAACACATATGACACAGAGCCTGTTAAGATTGTTTGTTGTGTTCAGATTCAATAGCTTTCATTGATAGAAACATTCAGGGTGACTACGTATTCCAATCACAATCTGCATATAATCCACTGAAGAGTAAATCTGGCACAATTGGAATGATCTTGGAACTGAGCTGAACCATTAATTAATGAAACACAATGTGGCACAGAATTTAGTCATGCAGTTTCTGTAAAGACTTCAATACCGTTCAGATAACTCAAAAACGAAACACAAACATATAGGACACTGAGAATGTTTAGAATGTTTATTTTGTTCAGATTCTGTATCTTTAGCTTATAGGAACATTCATGATGATTGTTCCAATCACAATCTGCATATAATCCACTAAAGAGTGTTTTCAGTACATTTGGCACAATTTGAACAATCTTGGAGCTGAGCTGCACCGTCATTGAAAGCAAAATGATGGTCTTATTGTGGAGAAACACTCAGAACTGTCCGGATGCTGTGGAACAAAACAAAAACACAAATTTCAAAACTTACAGTCAATCATTTTTGATTCATGCAGCTCGATATTAAAAGACGAATGGTGATGGAGTATAGGTGTATACCATTTGCCGTGCTTCATCAGTTCAATGGCATCATTAACCTGGGCCAAAGTCATCTTGTGAGTGATGAACTCATCCACCTTTATTTTCTTGTTCAGGTAGGCTTTGACCAACTCAACCACGCCATCCTTACTCTTAAATCCTGATTCACAAAAAAACAGAACACAACAAAATTAGAACAAATAGTCTGATCTTACTAACTGGTGGAATGATGGCAAAGATCGAGCTTCAAGCTGTCTGGCTATTGTCACAATGCAAGCAGTATCTGTCTGGATATTATGGGCTGGGAGGACCATTGATTAAACTCACATAGCCAGACTATTCTCTTACACTAACGGTGCTGTGTAGAATGGTCTGGTTGCACCTCATAATCTTTCTGCTATACAAGGATAAAATGCTGTAGCATGTTTGCATTTCTTTAAATCCATCACAGTTGTCTTGGTTGGGGCTAAGAACAGGGTGGACCAACAGAATCTACTCAAAGTAGTGACTGTGGAAATGTGTTGGTGGAACATCTGGTCACAGGGAGGTGAGCAATGCAATTAAAACAGATAAAACACCAAAATAAATTGATAAAAAAGGGCTCACTTCACAATGTTCATAATGGTAAAACTTTAAATTTTCATTGTGTGTGAGGTTGCCACTTACAGGTTATTTCCAGGAGTATGGGTTCTTAGAACTCGGTAACATGTGGGCAATGGAAGGGGAAAATAAAGCTGTGTGAAATTTATGGACAATGGGAGGCCTGTACCTAAAGTCTGTATGTGATGAGTCAGAGTATTTGGAAATAAACAAGGGAAGAATTCAGGGCTGGATGTGCTGAACTAACTTTGTGCTGTGTTAGTTCATTGTTTCAGGTAGGGATGTCCCGATCCGATCACATGATCGGAAATCGGGCCCGATCACATGATTACAGACTCGATCGGGATCGGAAGTGACCTCCCGATTTGGACTCGGTTGGATATATATGTTTATTTTTTATTCAATTTCCTTTTTAAATGAGATGTATATAGATGAAAACAGGAATAGGCTCAAACCTGACAAGGTGGAAATGTTGGTTTTCATCAAGAAAAACATACATGTCCTTCAGTGAAACTCTAGACAAATATGTGCCATTCATAAGAGCACATTACTACTACTGGCCTTACGGTATTATAAAGTGGCTCTTTGTTAACTTTGTTCCCTATTGTTTACATGCCTTTGAGTTGAGCTGACCTGCTGTTTATTTTATAGAAGTTTATTATTTATTTATTTTTGCTGTTGTACCTAAGCCAAAAGGGAAATTTATTATTTATTTTTACTTTTGTACCTAAGCTAAAAGGGAAATTTGTTATTTTTACTTTTGTACCTAAGCTAAAAGGGAAATTTATTTATTTTCTGATTGTTATTTTTAGTCACAGAAATGTACTGTTCTAAGTGTTGTTTTGAATTGACGTTAAGAAAATATAAAAGGAAAACTTTTCATAAGTTTTTTTTGTTTTTTTTAATAGATAATATACATATTTTACTATATTAGAAAAGAATCGGATCGGGACTCGGAATCGGCAGATACTCAAAATGATAGGACTCGGACTCGGACTCGGTGGCAAAAAAACCTGATCGGGACATCCCTAGTTTCAGGTAGTGTTCACTCCAAGGCCTGGCAGAGTCAAATCAGTCAGTCTGCTCCAGTTCAGTTTACATGAATGCAACTGATAAAAACAGCTAATTGCTTCATGGGACCACCTTTCCAAACAAGTCAAATCCAACTCGGGTGCCTTTCCCAGTCCGATGATGAATTAGCTACTATGCTAAACTCAAGCTAAAGCAAATTCGCTGTATGTGCTAACAAAACAAAATCCCAAAGAAACAAAAATCTACTCCCATTAAGGCCAGACCAAATCTTGAATGAGATTTCCAAATCATTTTATCAGGTCATGCTGATAAAATGATTTGAGATTAACAACCAATCAAAAATGACCAATGATAACACTGAGGACAGTCACATTAGTTTGTGTACAGTCCCTGACAAGTCTTGTCGCATAAGGATATAGCAACCTTAAATGGCATATAACTTTATTTCTAATCAATCAGTTCTCACAAAAAATGGTTCATTTTAATGTCAAGGGCTTTCACATTAATAACTGGGTGCAAATTGAACCCGTCATAAAGTGTCCTGATGTTCATGTCTTGGTAAAGCCCATGGCATCTGTTTTTGCAAGGACAAAAGTCTTGTCATGTCTTTAAATGATTCAACCAATCACAGATTAGAAGTTCACCTGTGACAAATACTGTAACTGACACATTTCCAGGTGTGTATAAAAAGAAATCCAAGACACAAGACCTTCATATGAAGCCCAACCTGACCCTGATAGCATGCCAAAGATCCAACCACAGACCAAAGTGCTGATCATCAAGACCCTGAAGACCAAGTCTGCTGCTGAGGTGGCAAACAGCTTTAATTATCCAAATGTCAAGTAGAGAGGATAAGAAAAAGATCTGAAGAAACTGGTGGCGTTTATGACAAGCCCAGATCAGGCAGACACCTGCTAGAGAAGAGCATTTTTTGCTTCGACAGTCTGGGGCCAGCCCTTTTTCAACTGCAACAGAGTTACACGTGAACTGGTCGCCAGAAATCCCTGTATCTACAAGAACAGTTTGTCAAATTCTCTCACACGGTGTTCTCCGTAGTCAAATTAGTCCATAGAAACCAGCATTAAACAGAAGACAACAAAAAATCGTGTTGCATTTGTCAAGGTCCACAGCTTGCAGGAAGGATGGACAATGAAAAAGTGGCAGAAGGTTGATTTTTCTGATGAATCATCCATTGAACTGCATCCCAATCAACGTAAATCCTGCAGAAGCCGCACTGACCCAAGATTCACCAAGAAAACAGTCAAGTTTGGTGAAAGGAAAATCATGGTTTGGGGTTACATCCGGTATGGGGTGTACGAGAGCTCTGTAGAGTGGATGGAAACATCAACAGCCTGAAGTATCAAGAAATTCTTGCTGCCCATTACATCCCAAACTATAAGATAGGGCAAATCCTGCAGCAGAATGGCGTTCCTTCTCATACTTCAGCCTCCACATCAAAGTTCCTGAAAGCAAAGAAGGTCCAGGAGCTCCAGGATTGACCAGCTCAGTCACCAGACATGAACATTATTGAGCATGTCTGGGGTAAAATGAAGGAAAAGGCTTGGAAGATGAAACCAAAGAATCTTGAAGCACTCTGGGAGCCCTGCAAGACTGTTTTCTTTGCCATTTAAGATGACTTTATCAATAAGTTATGTGAGTCATCGATGAGACGTATGGATGCAGTCCTCCAAGCTCTGAAAGTCATACACAATATTAATTCTTTTTTGCAAGACACCATGACTTAATGTTCTGATGTTTTATAGCATATTTGTGTATTCAGAATAAAGTATATGTATAATTTCAACATTATTTTTGTATGCGACAAGACTTTTGTCCAAGCAAAATCTTACCTTTCTGTCCTAATTAAATGATAAAACTCAATAAATGATACAAAACTTTATTTTGGTATAATAAATATAATCTAGAGGGCTTTGTCATTCATATGAGCCATTTCTAATTCCAATTGATCAACTACAAGTCCAGTTGTTATTTGTTGTTCCTACAACTTAAGAGAAGCGACAAGACTTTTGTCAGGGACTGTAGATACTTGTGTTTGTCTCACCTCCTAACAGGGATCCCTTCCATGTACGTCCAGCGATGAGCTGAATGGGACGAGCAGCAAAGTCTTCCACGTTTGTAAAGCCAACAATGACGGAAACACCCCAACCTTTGATGCAAGACTCCAAAGCACTACGCTACATGGAGAAACAGCTCAAAGTTAGGGGACTCGCAAACATAGGGGTTCAATTCTAAAATATGTATAAACATGTCTGCCTCACCATGACTTCCACATTCCCGACACATTCCAGGGAGAAGTCCACTCCTCCATTGGTCATCTCTGACAGCACTTGGCTGATGGGCTTATTGTGATCTTTGGGGTTGATGAAGTCAGTAGCACCAAACACCTTGGCCTTCTCAAACTTCTCTGGATTGATATCAACAGCTATAATTCTCTTTGCTCCTGCAACATAACAGCCCATGACTGCAGCCAAACCCACAGCTCCCAGACCGAACACAGCACATGTGGATCCTGGTTCAACCTGAAGGGAAAATGACTGGGAGTTAGACTTTTCACTGCTATGTTCAGTGACAAACATCAAACCTTCTCAACTGCTGTGGAGCCACAGACAGAATGTTTCATGCCAGATATCTGACCTAACAAATTGGTGATGTGTATGCATTTATAACACATGTTCAGTGTAAATACACATTGGAACATCCAGCAATCAAACACACATACTTTAGCAGTATTAACTGCTGCTCCATATCCAGTGCAGATCCCACAGCCGAGGAGACAGACTTTGTCCAGAGGAGCTGCAGGATCAATCTTGGCCACAGCAATCTGGTTCATCACAGTGTACTCAGAGAAGGTGCTAGTTCCCAAAAACTGCAGCACCTTCTTGCCCTTACAGGTAAAACTGGAGTATTCCAGTGCCATCACATCACCAGAATCAGCAGGCCTAAATAAAAAAATTATTTCGGTGATTTGAAATCTTTGTATTGCATTTCTCTGCATTGGATACAATGTGTACCATTTTCAGAAAGCTGTTCTGCGTATATCGTGAATGTGAATGCACGTAGAGACATGGTGCTGAAGTTGTTCATACACTTCCAAACAAGTCTAAAACCAAACGAGCATCTCTCGGATCAATAAAATAAAGAGATGAGAAGTAAAGCAAGAACTCACCACGCTTCACAGTGGTTGGTCTTTGGACTCTTACAGAAGCGACATTCTCTACACTGAGGGACGGCCAGAGGGATGACTTTGTCTCCTGAAAGATAAAACACTTTGACATGTTAAATGAACTTTTGACTAACTTACAAGAGAACAAATGTAAAAACTGATTTTTCTTAAACTGAGTGGCACAGTATTTGGTCAATTCATTGCCATGTCTTATGCAGACAGAAATATGAGCCGTCACTCAAATTAAACAGGTGATGTTGTAAGCTTTAGCTGACCTGGCTGAAATTCAGTGACACCTGGACCGACACTTTCTACGATGCCAGCTCCCTCATGGCCGAGGACTATTGGAAAAGCTTCTTTATCCATACTCTGAAACAGGTGGTACAGATCTGTGTGGCACACCCCAGTTGCCACAATCTGCACAAAAGACAACAAAAATACAATGAAAATACAGAAGATTCTTTTGAACATATGGTTGCATTGTGTTATTGCAATCCGCTCCAGTACGTGATGAAAGTCATGATCTTCTGAAGAGGCAACCTTGGCGAAGTCTAACACTCACCAGAAGCGTATTTGACGTAGTGCCAAAACCGTGAACAAAGCTCTCACTTTGATTATATTGGGACGGAATGGCTTGTGAGAACAAATCAGACACCCCACACTCCTGCAGTACCCCCTAAAGAGCCCATCAGAGGATATGTTCACAGGCCTTTTCCAAATCCATAAAACACATATAAAGTGGCTGGTTGAAATCTGATGACCTCCTCTGCAGCTCTGCAAAGGTAAAAAGCTGGCCAAATATTCCATCGGCAGGACGTAATTTGCATTGCTCCTCCTAAATCCCAGGTTCAACACTCAGTTGGAGTCTCCCTTCCAGCACCTTAGAGTAAACTTTCCTGGGTAGGTTGAGAAGTGTGACGGCATAATAATTGGAGTACACCCTTCAGGTCTGCCACTACATAGCTACTGTATCCAATGATCTAATGAAGTATTTTATTAGCAATAAAATATTTTGTAAATCAGGACATTACTGACATTATTTTAAGTTATACATATAAGCATAAAACTTGATTGTTGATTATTTTCTATTAAACTATTACTTATTTTGTATTATAAGTTACAAGTAAAATAAGCAAATGAGGCATTACCTCATTTAGTATGTGCTTATTTACTTTTATCTAAAACAATGCGTTATGGAAGCGACATAGCCCAAAATATCAAAACGGACCAGAGAATGAAAAAAATGCTTCCATGTAGTGTCTTTACCTAATATACTGATTATGACTGAATGTTGAATTCAGCTGTGTATTGTGCGAGTAATGTGGGTTGTGGTCATTTCTGATCAGTGAAGCCCTAAAGCTCTAATCTCTCATGAATGTAAGTAACATTTATTCAATACTTCTTATTCATAAGCACAGTGACATATCGGTGTATGTATATGTATGGGAGTTGTTGTGGACATCGCTCACCTTGATGCGGACCTCGTTGGCCTGAGGTGGAGCCACTTCAATCTCCTCAATCACCAGAGGTTTGTTGGGCTCCCAGGCCACTGCCGCCTTGCACTTGATGACCTACAGGAGTAGTGACATCAGCATGATATCTAACATTTCTGGGTGCTGCAGGAGTTTAAGTAAGCCAGGGTGAGAAGGTGCTATGGAACACTCCAAGCACACACTCAAATAACACATATATTTTGAAGGAAATTAAAGTAAAGCATTTCGTTGCATTATGCTAAGTTAAGCTTAAAAACTTGACTCCCCTGATGCTTTCATGTCAAAGCAAACACTTATTTAATGGCATCAAAGTGACTTATTTGCATTTTTTGGTTGCATGTAAACAGCACAGTAGAGAGTACACTGTCTTATGTACAGCTGGTCTGGAAAAAACAAACATCTTCTAAAACACAACGGTCTAAGTTCCACGTGTTATTTGGCAAACCCTTTATTTGATAGTACAGTAAAATTTAGTGTAGGGTTGGGTTGGCACATTTAATATTACTGAGTAAATGTGTTGTTACATTTGAGTTTCTACACTGAGTTCTTTGGCCTCCACTGTTCTCTTTTTTGGCATCCTACCACTTAGTGTTGGCCATTATCAACAGTTGCATAACGTTCCTTGGATAGTTTCAAACTGTGTGTCGGGTTAAATCAGGACATGCTCCTGCATTAACTGCATTAACTGGTCTGAGTGAAACGGACACGCATATGCAAAAAAATACATGTTAATAACATATAAGAGCACTGAAACACTTTTGATTGCATTTTCAGGTATTAGCAGGTTTATTAGTTACCCAGCCACACTTTAACCACTAAATTAGCCTCACAAGCAGCAAAATACACTCAAGCATTTGATGAACACTTGCAAGTCTTATATCTAAGTGAATCTTTAGTGTGAGGTTTGTTGCATGGATTTGTTGTACTACCTATCTTGCTCGAGTTTACAATAAAACACTTTGAAAAACACACTCAAACTTCACAGCTGACATGGGTACTCCCATATACAATTTTGCACCTACCTTACCAGCTGTAGCCATATCTGCAGCAATGATAGGACTCAAAAAATGAGAGAGGAGTTGAGAAGGACAAGAGCTGCTGGACTGCAGAATAAAGGAGAACCGGAGACTGCTTGTAAATTCAGGACTTACGCAAGCAAGATTAAAGTCCGAGCACGGAACGGTGCAAAGATTCTATTGGAATGCTGTTTTTTTTATTTGTCTCACAGAATAATTGTGTTTTTGAGGGCTGAAACGTGCTGAAAGTCGCTGGAAAATTTGCAGATGCACCAGAATTAGTGCAAATTTTTATATATCAAGTAGATATAGATAGATATCAAGTGCTGTGTAAATACCCTGAACATGCTTCAATCTGTCTGAAACTTTACATACATGATCAGTGTTCTGCCCTGATCACATCCATATGATGAAATCCATTCACAATCATAGCACCACCTGCTGGCAACAGGAAATGACATGTTTTACACTTTGATGTACTGTTCTTAGCCTGTTAAGCATATTCACCTCAGATGTGGTGACATAAGCCTTAAGATGTTGATGATGATTCCTGGAGAAAATAGTGACTTGTCATCAAAAGGTGTGTCTGTGACAGTGCAGCAAATTTTGATGTCTCACCATGACTACCGAAGTGTTTATATCTCAGCTAATCATGATCCAATTTGCCCCAAACTTCATGTGCTGGACACCAGGCCCAGTCTAAAGACATCCACACTCATACATTTAGTCATAGTCAGAGTGCCACCTATTTGTAACAGGACATTTAGACATTATATTTGCATACACCATTGCTCAAAGCTTCGTCATACAATTCTGGAAACTGGTCAGCTGAGTCTTCACACCATGACAATACCACAGGGCGATGATTTTGACTTTTGATACAATAATGTTGCCATGGCAACGCATTGTTGCTGTGACAAACAAAATATCTGACAGGTTAGGAATGCTCAAAAGCTCACCAAAATTACCACATACATCACCATTGGCTAAAGAAAGGACACCATATGCATCTCGGCACTGCCTGTGTTATAGCACGCCCTGCAGCATTTTTAATAAATAGCCCCTGCAGCACGTTTGATCTATGCCTACAAAAGTTAGGAGGCACATGTAGCACATCAGGGCCCACAAAAAAAATCCTCTTGGACCCATACCCTAAACCTAACAGAAAATCCGCTATTTTGAATTAATTGGACAAATTTTGGTGATTTGTCATTTTCAAGAACGAACTCCTCCTAGGGGGTAACTCCAAGAGATCTCAAATTTGGCCAGTACATACAACAGGATATAGTGATGAAAAATTATCAAAATGTTCCTCAAAGGTCTAAAGGTGTGGTCATGGCGACCCCTGTAAATTTGATCCTTCACCATAAAGCAGTAAATGGTTTTTGACACATTAGAAATACATCAGACACACACATCACAGTTGGTTTGTTACAAAGTTGAGGGTGGCTCAGGCGCAGGAAATGAACAGGCAGATTTGAGTGCAACACAGTATTTTATTGTAGTGATACAAGGAACTACAAACAGATACTCGGACTACAAACGAGCTAACAGCTCCAAAAATGTCTGGTGACAACTCGGGACCAGGGAGACTAATAAACACAAGAATACAATACTAGTGACAGGGAACACCTAGGCAAGACGACAAATATGCTAATTACTAAACAGAAGCGAAGCAACTAAGAAATCCAAGGGACCCGCGAGGCAATACTAAACTGAGCTCTTGAACGAGGGCAATAACTATGACTATGTACTAAACTGCAAGAGAAGCTGGGAACAATGGAATACTAACAGTGCTCTGTACGAGAGCAAAACTACGATTAAACTCACTACTACAAAGAATGCTCGGGACAAGTTCACAGCAGGGGAAGCCAGGTTGTGGGGCAGTCTGCTTGGACCAGATGGTGTTTGGTATAAGCGACGACAGGTGAGTGGACAGGACGCCAGTGGGGTTGCAACACCACAGGTGAGAATTTCCTCTTCTCAGAAGTGTAATCCTGAATCTAGTGAAGGCGGTGCGGTGGAAGGCACAAACAGGAGCAGGTGGATCCGGAACTAAGAGAGAGGAGAACAGCAAAGGTTAGTAAAGGAGTTTTGGCGCAGACAGACTGGCTTAACAAACGACTGTGAACCCTACCCGCTCTGTCACGATCTGGCACTTGAGAGTTGTGAGGCATCTGGTTATATTGTGGCAGGGAGAGCTTGATTAGGCGTTCTCCACCTGCTCCTAGTTCCGGCTGATGACTGCTGATGAGGCACACCTGCCGCCACCACTGCACTGCTGAGCCACCCTGGAAGGAAAGGAAAAGAGAGAGGGGGAGGGCACTATCTAGGCCTGGCAGCACCCAGCCTAACATGGCTAAGAAAGGACACTGTATGCATCTCAGCACTGCCACAGCACCCCCTGCAATATTTTTAACAAATAGCCCCCGCAGCACGCTTCATCTACATCCACAATATTTGATATGCATGTAGCACATCAGGGCGAAAAAAAAAGTCTATGGGGCCCAAAACCTAAACCCAACAGGAAGTCCACGATCTTGGATTAACTGTGAGATTTTTGGTCATTTTGGTCATTTTCAGTGGTTAACTACTCACAGGGACAACTCCATCCATTTTCCATTTTCTTCCACTTATCCGGGGCCGGGTCGTGGAGGCAGCAGGCGAAGCAGGTCGTTCAGGATGTCCCTCCTTCCAGCGACGCTTTCCAGCTCTCCCTGGAGGATTCCGAGGCATTCCAAGGCCAGACGAGATACATAATCCCTCCAGCAAGTTCTGGGTCTACCCCGGGGTCTCCTCCCAGCAGGC
The DNA here is from genome assembly GCF_021347895.1 of Acanthochromis polyacanthus. Lineage (NCBI taxonomy): Eukaryota > Metazoa > Chordata > Actinopteri > Pomacentridae > Acanthochromis > Acanthochromis polyacanthus. The sequence continues at coordinate 12,462,261 of NC_067113.1, read as the reverse complement.
GTGCTCGGAAAGCCTCCAAAGGAAGTCTCCCTGGAGGCATCCGAATCAGATGGCCAAACCACCTCAACTGGCTCCTTTCGATGTGAAGGAGCAGCGGCTCTCCTCCGAGCTCCCTCCGGATGTCTGAGCTCCTCACCCTATCTCCAAGGCTGACAGATGAGATATATACTGCCTGAAAATTTCTACTGAAGTTCGCTAATATCCATCCATCCATTCTCTATACACCGCTTTATCCTCACTAGGGTTGCGGGGGGTGCTGGAGTCTATCCCAAATATGGGACACGCAGCGCGAGGTGCACGTTCACGAAAACTAGCTATTTGTGGATTGTTTACTGATTTCAAGACATGTTTTGGACAAAATATTTTACTGGCTTGTTTTGTCTGGATGTCCAAGGTTGGATTATGGCCGTTTTTTGTGGAATATTTTCATCTGTGACTAGTTATGAGCCTTCAAAGGTGAGTTGTGCTGTTTACGTTATTTGTTGTTTGTTGGAGAAATGTCTTTATATTACCCGCTGTGGTAATCACATCTGAAAGTGGTTTATACCGGCGGATTCATGAGAATCTAAGCTTTCCATGGGTGTATAGTGTTTGTACGATAGCATTTGCAGCTTCAGACATTTAAGGAAATGCTTGTGCAGATCTCAAAGCGTCCCGCGGGCGGGCCGGTGAAGCGCAACGGGGTTTACCATTCAGAGCCAAATTTTCCTTAATGGATGTTAAAAATACAGCAGTTTTGAAAACCCATACTTATGGAAACAGGATCCTTTGGAAATTCAGCCCTGGCTACTTTCTGGGTACCTGAGAGAATAAAGAGGGGTTTACAGGAAAAGGTTTGGGATCATATGGTCGTTAACTTTATCATGAACTGTTCAAGAAAGCACCTAAAACATGCAGAGGCAGTAGTAGGGAAAAATTCTGGATGAAGATGAACTTCAACACTTCTGCCAAGTTCAGTAACCATTGATATGAATTGACTGATCTGTGTAAGTCTGGGCTAAACTTGACTGAACAGAAAACTTTTGTCGTATGGAACATAGCGTGGCAGAGAATTTACAGTTGCAGTTTCTGTACGATTTAAATACTGTTCCAATAACTCAAAAACAAAGCACAAACACATATGACACAGAGCCTGTTAAGATTGTTTGTTGTGCTCAGATTCTATAGCTTTCATTGATAGAAACATTCAGGGTGACTACGTATTCCAATCACAATCTGCATATAATCCACTGAAGAGTAAATCTGGCACAATTTGAATGATCTTGGAACTGAGCTGAACCATTAATTAATGAAAGCAAAATGATGGTCTTATTGTGGAGAAACACTCAGAACTGTCCGGATGCTGTGGAACAAAACAAAAACACAAATTTCAAAACTTACAGTCAATCATTTTTGATTCATGCAGCTCGATATTAAAAGACGAATGGTGATGGAGTATAGGTGTATACCATTTGCCGTGCTTCATCAGTTCAATGGCATCATTAACCTGGGCCAAAGTCATCTTGTGTGTGATGAACTCATCCACCTTTATTTTCTTGTTCAGGTAGGCTTTGACCAACTCAACCACGCCATCCTTACTCTTAAATCCTGATTCACAAAAAAACAGAACACAACAAAATTAGAACAAATAGTCTGATCTTACTAACTGGTGGAATGATGGCAAAGATCGAGCTTCAAGCTGTCTGGCTATTGTCACAATGCAAGCAGTATCTGTCTGGATAATATGGGCTGGGAGGACCATTGATTAAACTCACATAGCCAGACTATTCTCTTACACTAACGGTGCTGTGTAGAATGGTCTGGTTGCACCTCATAATCTTTCTGCTATACAAGGATAAAATGAGGTGGCATTTTTGCATTTCTTTAAATCCATCACAGTTGTCTTGGTTGGGGCTAAGAACAGGGTGGACCAACAGAATCTACTCAAAGTAGTGACTGGGGAAATGTGTTGGTGGAACATCTGGTCACAGGGAGGTGAGCAATGCAATTAAAACAGATAAAACACCAAAATAAATTGATAAAAAGGGCTCACTTCACAATGTTCATAACGGTAAAACTTTAAATTTTCATTGTGTGTGAGGTTGCCACTTACATGTTATTTCCGGGAGTATGGGTTCTTAGAACTCGGTAACATGTGGGCAATGGAAGGGGAAAATAAAGCTGTGTGAAATTTATGGACAATGGGAGGCCTGTACCTAAAGTCTGTATGTGATGAGTCAGAGTATTTGGAAATAAACAAGGGAAGAATTCAGGGCTGGATGTGCTGAACTAACTTTGTGCTGTGTTAGTTCATTGTTTCAGGTAGTGTTCACTCCAAGGCCTGGCAGAGTCAAATCAGTCAGTCTGCTCCAGTTCAGTTTACATGAATGCAACTGATAAAAACAGCTAATTGCTTCATGGGACCACCTTTCCAAACAAGTCAAATCCAACTCGGGTGCCTTTCCCAGTCCTATGATGAATTAGCTACTATGTTAAACTCAAGCTAAAGGTAATTCACTGTATGTGCTAACAAAACAAAATCCCAAAGAAACAAAAATCTACTCCCATTAAGGCCAGACCAAATCTTGAATGAGATTTCCAAATCATTTTATCAGGTCTTGCTGATAAAATGATTTGAGATTAACAACCAATCAAAAATGACCAATGATAACACTGAGGACAGTCACATTAATTTTTGTACACACGTGGACAAAATTGTTGGTACCCCTCAGTTAAAGAAGGAAAAACCCACAATTCTCACTGAAATCACTTGAAACTCACAAAAGTAACAATAAATAAAAATTTATTGAAAATTAAATAATCAAAATCAGCCATCACTTTTGAATTGTTGATTAACATAATTATTTAAAAAAACAAACTCATGAAATAGGGCTGGACAAAAATGATGGTACCCATAACTTAATATTTTGTTGCACAACCTTTTGAGGCAATCACTGCAATTAAACGATTTCTGTATTTGTCAATGAGCGTTCTGCAGCTGTCAACAGGTATTTTGGCCCACTCCTCATGAGCAAACAGCTCCAGTTGTCTCAGGTTTGATGGGTGTCTTCTCCAAATGGCATGTTTCAGCTCCTTCCA